>NC_090275.1:81321084-81621084 GCF_040414725.1 Anabrus simplex | reverse complement strand
TTCGTTTTCCTCGGTTGTTACCAACGAGCTAGAATAACATGAGCGGCTGTATGCCTGACATCAGCGCTCCTTGCGCAGGCAAGTTGAGAACGAGCAGCCATGTTGCGAGTTGTCGCGAGAACATAATGTACAGTACGATGAGGTGACATAGAGATTGTCAGTGTCGATTGAACAGCGTGAGTTTTAAGAAGTGAAAAGTTATATTATCGCCTTGAAGAATGCCAGCCAGCCCTGTGCTCATCGTACGACTCCACCAATCGGAGTAAAGTTACTGATAATATTCCATTTTTCAGACTTGTCATAAGTGACGGTGATTTCTTGAAAGTTCATTTTGTTGCCACCTGGTGTTGGTGTATGATTAATTGAAGTTTGATAGAAACGTACACACCAAGAATGGTAAATATAGTATTTTACTGGTGTTCCAGAAATATATGAAGTGTTTATTGTACACCAAGCGAGTTGGCCGTATGGTTGGGGGGCGCTCAGCTGCAGGCCTTCATCCGGAAGAAGACCGGGCGAGTTGGCCGTGCGCGTAGAGGCGCGCGGCTGTGAGTTTGCATCCGGGAGATAGTAGGTTCGAATCCCACTATCGGCAGCCCTGAAAATCGTTTTCCGTGGTTTCCCATTTTCACACCAGGCAAATGCTGGGGCTGTACCTTAATTAAGGCCACGGCCGCTTCCTTCCAACTCCTAAGCCTTTCCTATCCCATCGTCGCCATAAGACCTATCTGTGTCGGTGCGACGTAAAGCCCCTAGCAAAAAAAAAATCATCCGGAAGAACCCCACTGTCGGCAGCCCTGAAGATCGTTTTCCGTGGTTTCCCATTTTCACACCAGGCAAATGCTGGGGCTGTACCTTAATTAAGGCCACGGCCGCTTTCTTCCCTTTCCTAGCCCTTCCCCGTCCCATCGTCGCCATAAGACTTATCTGTATCGGTGTGACGTAAAGCAACTAGCAAAAAAAAAATCACACCAGGCAAATGCTACAAGAATGATGAGAGATGTGAATAAATTAAGATGAAATAGATTAGATATAAACCGGTCTAGAAAGCCAACAATAATGGCCGACCACACGACACCTCGTAATCTGCAAGCCTTCGGGCTGAGCATCGGTCGCTTGGTAGGCCAAGGCCCTTCAAGGGCTGTAGTGCCATGGCTTTTTTTTTATAAATTAGATATAATAAAAGGATACATTTTTAAAACTAATACCCTACATGTAAAAAAGAGGCAGTATATAAAATTTAATAACGTTTGAAAAATAAATCGGGTAAGAATTTTAGAATAATCTTCTACCAGGACATCCATGGCAATGTAATCGTTGTGAGTAGCAGCATCAGGTTTACAGATGATCAGTACTGGTGCATGAAATGTCTCCAAAGTGGTTCCTTGAAAGTGCGAATAGCGCTTAACCCTGTGATACTTTCGGGAAGGAGGCTTCACTCACGGCAGGCAATTTCTGTGAATGATTATTTGTAGACGGCAGTTCTATGGGTAGATAAAGCAAGGGTCGAATTATTAGGAGATCTGGTGTTAAGACTGTGATAGGATGAGAGGTATTTGGAATACGAAGTAAGGTAAAATGGCTGTGAAGAATGAAGGATTTTATGAAGATGGCATAGGGAATGCATAGTGCGACGGATTTGTACTCGGGACCAAGATGGGTTCGAATCCCACCGTCTGCAGCTCCGAAGATGGTTTTCCATGGTTTCTCATTTTCACACCAGACAAATGCAGGGACAGTACCTTAATTAAGGTCCTTTCCTATCCTTCCGTCGCCGAAAGCCTCCTATGTGTTCGTGCGGCATTAAACAAGTAGTAAAAATAAATAATTAAATTAAACAATTATAGTGGTACTCATGGGGATACGTTTAAATATATGACCAGAATGAAGTTGTGACCTATCGTAGGTTACTTTCGTTTTAAGGACTTCTTTTATAGATTCTCATTTATGTCCATGTTTTTAAAAAATTGTAATTCACGCTTAACCACACCAGCCAAGCAGAGTAACTCTCGTGGTCCCATTTCATGGCCCGTTCGTATGTCACCGCATGACGGTTCTTCTTATATCCTTTTCGAGATACCCTACAATCAGCTGATCGTGGTGTTGGGCTCGCGCCGCAACATGGATGAAGTGGCGCTGTTCGCACTCTGTGATAATTAATGCTCTAAGCTTTCGGCTAAAGGGCATTAATTTTGCACCATTGATTCTATAATGAGTATTTTCAACATACATTCATGATGATGAAAACCAGAACAACTTGAAAAACTAGAGATAGGAAGTTCATTTTCACAGGACATGTGCTTTTGAAGAAATGATTAGCATTTGAACCGTGTCGGCCCTCAGGTTTAAGGTCCACATCGATATCTCGGTGCTCCATCACTGGCTGGTAAAATGTACCTGCGGCTCTCGTTGTCGCTATAAACCGAAGGTAATGGGTCAGTGAGACTTGAGCAGACGTGCAGGATGCCTCGCAGACGTATGCGAGAACCGTACTGTCAAATAAGTGAGTTTGAAAGAGGGTGCCTTATTGGCACGAGACAACGTGATGCATCCATCCGGGAAATTGCTGCTCGTGTGTGACGAAGTGTGTTGGCAGTGCCACGGGTGTGTATAGAATGGTTCACAGAAGGCCGTAGAACACGACGAGATGGGTATGCTAGCACTATCCAGACCACTCCCCGAGAAGATCGAAACCTCATTACGATTGGCATTGTAGGACAGATCTGCGTCCTCCTCGGCTCTGGCGCAACAGAGAAACAGTGTAACACATCGTACACTATCAGGAGTGACCGTCCGTCGCCGTTTATTACGGTCTGGGTTACCGGCGCGTCGTCCACTTCTCCACCTACCTTTGACTAATATGCATAAACATTCTAGACTGCAATGGTGCATGGAACAATGTCACTGGGGACAGGAATGGCAGCAGATAGTGTTTTCGGGTGAATCCTGGTTCTGTTTGTTTGAAAATGATGGCCGCATTTTGGTTCGCCGCAGACAGGGGGAGAGGCATCACATTGACTGCATTCGCACAAGACATACAGCGCCAACTCAAGGCCTTGTGGTGTGGGGTGCTATTGGGTACAACCACAAATCACAGTAGGTGCGTGTCCAGGGCACTGTGACCAGTTTGACCTACGTGAATGATATCCTGCGACCCGTAGCCATACCCTTTCTGCACGACACCCCAGCAGGACAATACGCGACCACATGTTGCTGCACGAACACGTGCCTTCTTGTTGTCACAGGATGCCAGACTGTTGCCCTGGCATGCCCGACCACCGGACTTGTCGCCAATCGAAAATGTGTGGGATATGGTGAAACGACGGGTGAGGCGCTGTGACCCAATGCCAACCAACAAAGATGAACTGTGGAAGCAGGTGAATGGAGCATGGATGGCTATACCCCAGGACGCCATTTGCCCCTTATACGCGTCGATGCCATCACGCATGGAACAAGTTATCAGTGCCCATGGAGGACCCAGTGCCTACTAGGCAACAGGACACATGCCGAACCTAGGTGACTGAAATGCTAATCGTTTCTGCAGAACATACTAATGAACATGTCCTGTGCATATGAACTTCCTATGTCTACTCTTTCAAGGTGATGTGCTTTTTTTTTATGAACATGAGTGTATTTCTTCATTCGACAGCCACGCCCCTTCCTTATGTGACCACCGAAAACATGGTGGACGTTCGTTCAGTTAGTTTCAGCCAGGCAGCGTTTCCGCCTCTCTGTGTTACTCTAGCTTGTTCGCTGATACTGATAACCTAGCCTAACGAAACAAAATGAGTTCATCTTATGAGAAAAGTGATTGTAAAATGTTTTTATACAAGTGTAAAATAATTTAAAGAACTAGAGAAGCCGTGATGCTCCACAACATTCGTTATAAATAGGCCAGGTAACTCGTCATAGTCGTATTGCTTTGCCTGCCATTTTCAATGGTTTTATGAACATTTAGTAAGAAGCGCATTATGGCATGCCGCAATTCTTTGTCAGAAATAATTAATTTTCACGTCATCATGCTGTCTGTTTGGTCAAAAATCAATCCATATATTCGCTGTTTTATCTTGCTTTTCTTGATGTAAAGCTTGATATTGGTCTTAGAAGGCGATGGTATTTTTAATTGCAGTTCTTCTATATATAACGGTGTTTTAGGAAGGTCGAGTCATAAGTCATGCAAACTATTTTTTTTTCTCGCGAAGAGGATACAACACGGAAAATCTAAGATATGCATTTGGATATATAGGGCATGTACTTATGCATAGTCCCGCCGGAATTGATAAGATTTCTGGGGATATACTAAAGACAATGGGTTGGGATATAGTACCATATCTGAAGTACTTGTTTGATTATTTGGTTGAAGGAGCTGTACCAAATGAATGGAGAGTTGCTATAGTAGCCCCTGTGTATAAATTACAGGCCAGTCAGTTTGACATGCATTGTATGTAAGCTTTGGGAAAGCATTCTTTCTGATTATATTAGACATGTTTGCGAAATTAATGACTGATTTGGCAGAAGGCAGTTTGGGTTTAGGAAAGGTTATTCGACTGAAGCTTAGCTTGTAGGATTTCAGCAAGATATAGCACATATCCTGGATTCAGGAGGCCAAATGGACTGTATTGCGATTGACCTATCTAAAGCATTTGATAGGGTAGATCATGGAAGACTACTGGCAAAAATGAGTGCAATTGGACTACAAAAAAGAGTAACTGAATGGGTGGCTATATTTCTAGAAAATAGAACTCAGAGAATTAGAGTAGGCGAAGCTTTATCTGACCCTGTAATAATTAAGAGGGGAATTCCTCAAGGCAGTATTATTGGACCTTTATGTTTTCTTATATATATCAATTATATGTGTAAAGAAGTGGAATCAGAGATAAGGCTGTTTGCAGATGATGTTATTCTCTACAGAATAATAAATAAGTTACAAGATTGTGAGCGGCTGCAGGGTGACCTCGATAGTGTTGTGAGATGGACAGTGGACAATGGTATGTTGATAAACGGGGTTAAAAGTCAGGTTGTGAGTTTCACAAATAGAAAAAAAAAAGTCCTCTCAGTTTTAATTACTGTGTTGATGGGGTGAAAGTTCCTTTTGGGGATCATTGTAAGTACCTAGGTATTAATATAAGAAAAGACTTTCATTGGGGTAATCACATAAATATGATTATTAATAAAGGGTACAGATCTCTGCACATGGTTATGAGGGTATTTATGAGTTGTAGTAAGGATGTAAAGGAGAGGGCATATAAGTCTCTGGTAAGACCCCAACTAGAGTATGGTTCCAGTGTATGGGACCCTCACCAGGATTACTTGATTCAAGAACTGGAAAAGATCCAAAGAAGAGCAGCTCGATTTGTTCTGGGTGATTTCCGACAAAAGAGTAGCGTTACAAAAATGTTGCAAAGTTTGGGCTGGGAAGATTTGGGACAAAGGAGACGAGCTGCTCGACTAAGTGTTATGTTCCGAGCTGTCAGTGGAGAGATGGCGTGGGAGGACATCAGTAGACGAATAAGTTTGAGTGGTGTCTTTAAAAGTAGGAAAGATCACAATATGAAGATAAAGTTGGAATTCAAGAGGACAAGTTGGGGCAAATACTCGTTTATAGGAAGGGTATCTGATCCCGATCAAATAGCTTGGTCCATTCAACATGATTATTATTATTATTATTATTATTATTATTATTATTATTATTATTATTAGCGTATTCTCCCAATAATGGAAGACGTTAAGCAAACAACTCAATCAAGCTTTCTTTGGGTTCTTCTTGTTCTTCCAATAGGCTTTCATTCTCTCTGAGAAGGCTTGTTTACGTTCTTCCGACCATTTCGGTCTGCACTGTTTTTGCTTTGGTTGCTCTGATGTAACTTCCCACTTGTTGACTTTGTGTCTGATCTCTTTCTAAAATGTCTGTTGCACTTATGTTTGCGTTTTTGAGGTCCTTTCGAAGTTCCTCCAGCCAAGGTGTTGAATTCTTAAGCGAGCTAACATAATTTAATATTCTTTTTGACAGTCGATTTTCTGGTAATCTTGTGAGGTGTCCAAAGAATTTCATTCGTCTTTTCTTAATGTCAATTTCAATGTTTGAAACTTTTTCTGTACAGTCCATTTGGCCTCCTGAATCCAGGATATCTGCTATATCTTGCTGAAATCCTACAAGCTGAGCTTCAGTCGAATAACCTTTCCTAAACCCAAACTGCCTTCTGTCAAACCAGTCATTAATTTATTATTATTATTATTATTATTATTATTATTATTATTATTATTATTATTATTATTATTAATATTATTATTATTATTATTATCCGTTTCACCCTCTTTGGGGTACGATAGATGTATCAATGGTTAGTAAGTGGTGTTTTCCTGTCCTCCCAGTACTTTTTCTTTCTTTCAGATCTTGCCTTCCTCTCTTCTTCAGAAATTCTGTATAGTCGTTTGGGCTTCACCCTATCCTGAAACCTCTTCATTTTATCTTTTGTTATTTCCTTTGCAGATCCATCTACAAGCATCTCTTCTGTAATTTGGAACTCTCGTAGGTCCTTCTCAGTTTCCTTAAACCAGTTCGGCTTGGTTTTCTTATTACGGAAATAGTCGAAGATTCTTTTAGTTATCATTTTCGGATCCATTCTTAGGATGTGGACATAGAAGTCAATTCTCCTTTTCCTTATTGTGTCGGAAATCCTTTCTGATTTCCTATACAGAGTTTCATTGCTGATGTGTGAAAGTTCGTTATTATTATTATTATTATTATTATTATTATTATTATTATTATTATTATTATTATTATTAAAAGTGAAATATTTCTCTTCACTCCTTCCGATATTCACTCCAGATACCGGAGTAAACAGAAGCTACATCTGTTTTGTTTTATTTAAACGTTCCATCAATTATTACACCTGTTTATTATCATGTATGAAGCCATTTATTAATCTGCGAGTGATTCAATACGTGTCATGTGGATGATATTAATTTATCATCTTCCGTTTTCATTCCCTATTTAATTTATTATTATCCACTCAACGCGTTTCAAACGTTCACACATAGCCGTAATACCCGACCATAAGAATGAATCTCATTGTATCAAGTCAGCCATTTATATAATTTTATTTATTTTGAAATTTTATAAAATCCATCGTTTTACATATGTTTGCAGTATTCAGTGGAAGAGATTTACATTTCATTGTTCATGTTATTGAATTATGTGTCAATATGGTTAGGGCATTCACATCATATCCTCTCATGACCGTATTCATATAAATGTGTATTATTGACCTTTAAACAGTATGCGTCGATATTTATCCATTAATGATATAAATAATGTAATGAATCTTGATTTATTCACCGGAATAGCGGTGTATTGACGTGTCAGTATATAAATTGTGTTAGGGAAATTAATATTTCAATATTCGAACGTGCGTAGACTACACACGATCTCAGTAATTGAACAACGAATAGCTGTACATTAAACATAACATTTCTGAGTCGAATAGACAAAGACACCAGTAATAATAATAATAATAATAATAATAATAATAATAATAATAATATCCGGACGAGTTGGCCGTGCGGTTAGGAGCGCGCAGCTGTGAGCTCGCATCCGGGAGATAGTGGGTTCGAATCCCACTGTCGGCAGCCCTGAAGATGGTTTTCCGTGGTTTCCCATTTTCACACCAGGCAAATGTTGGGGCCGTACCTTAATTAAGGCCACGGCCGCTTCCTTCCCATTCCTAGGCCTTTCCCGTCCCATCGTCACCATAAGATCTATCTGTGTCGGTGCGACGTAAAGCAAAATAGGAAAATAGCAAAATAATAATAATAATAATAATAATAATAATAATAATAATAATAATAGTAGTAATATTACTGACTTTACGTTCCACTAACTACTTTTACGGTTTTCTGAGACGCCGAAATGCCGGAATTTAGTCCCGCAAGCATTCTTTTACGTGCTAGTAGATCTACCGACACGAGGCTGACGTATTTTGTGCACCTTCAAATACCGCCGGACTGAGCTAGGATCGAACCTGCCAAGTTGGGATCAGAAGGCCAGGCCCTTAACCGTCTGAGCCACCCAGCCCTGCTGGAAAGACACTGAACTGTTGAATGCTAGTTAATAGTAATTGTAATAGTGCAAAATCCTTTCCTTACGAGAAGGAAAGGTTCTGGAGGAGGAGAACGTAAAGAATTCCACTATCCATAACCTGAGCCGTAAATGCGCTCGTGCATGGCCGCCTTTCTCAGCTGACATTAATCTTGTACTCAGCTGAATCTACATGAAAACGTTTTCGAACTATCTCTGTTAACAAAAGAGCGAGCGAGTTTTGCCGTGCGGTTAAGATCGCGTAGCTGTTGGCTTGCGTTCGGAAGATGGTGGGTTTGAATCTCACGGTCGTACAGTGTGAAATTTCAGCATTCTAGCTGGGAAAAATTACTATTTCAAGTTCATAAACAAACTTCTTCAATTTCCATTCATAATTACATAATTACTGTTACTCAAGTATAGTGCATTACCTGCTAATAAGTGATTTTTAGATTAGTGGAAGATCACTGCCTTCGTAATGTACAGGCTGTACTGTAGCTCACGCAAAGAGGCGAACTGTTTCCTCCGTCCGACCCGTGCAATGCATGGACATGATACGTCTGTATCCTGTATTTTGAAATATTCACAAATGTTGTGAGATCATTAACACATGTAATCGCATTATAACTCGTAAGCCAGGTTTATGCAATTTTAAGAGAAGTAGGTTTGAACTGCGATCTACGCGGTCAAAGCTTGAATGTTTTACTAGTCATTGTACCCAGCAAATAAATATTATGCATGAATACAAATATGGAGACAACAAATGTACAATAATAATAATAATAATAATAATAATAATAATAATAATAATAATAATAATAGACTTTACGTACATACCTCTAGATGGCCATAAATACAGTAGCGTTCTAGTTAGTTTTTTCTTGACACTTCTGTCACTATCCTTCGAAGACTTTCTTGAGACCCTTTCTTCCACACAAACATTTGTATAATTTTTTGTTTATGAATAGCCCATGTTTTCCCAAATATTAATGCATTGACCAGTGAAATCTGTTAGTTACGTCCCATATTCACGGAAATTGCCGAGGAATTGATTTACTCGCATTAAGTTTGGGTAGAAAAGGCTGCGCGTACTTAAGATTACTAACCCAAGAAATAACCATATGTAGGTTCAATTGGTTACTGTCCACTTTTATGCTTGTTCTGTATTCAACAATAAAACGCTCTGCTGTAAATCTGTGTAACAAGGAAGTCAAATGCAGAACTCATCATCAGCTTTGGAAAGTGAGTGAAACATACTACTTTATTCTTCGTAACAGGTTTTTTTTTTTTTTTCGGTTGGGATTTTCATTTTTCATAAAGGTAACTTGCCCTCATACGAAGAAAATTAAAATGTTAATGTATATTCACTTGTATAGGTGTATTTTAGATGTGGTACTCACAAGTTCTTAGCATTGTGGCAACTGCGAACTTTCACACACTGCATTTAAATTTGCAACACGTGTTACACGATAACAATTAAATGAATAAATTCCACGAGAAATATTACGTCCTTTGAATTTATATTACTCACCACGTGAAGATAGCATACCTAACCCAAAATATCAGGTCTCATTGTCTTAATAATAGTAGTTTACGTAAATCCTGATGTGATAAATTTAAAGAACAAACATGCAGTATACTTAAATATAAATTTCTGTCTTTCATCATCACAATTATCCAAAGAATACCCTCAATCCTAATGAATTACGCTCACAAGTACAATTGGTAACATTCACTTAGCTCGCCTCAATTGATCAGCTGATGCGCTGTATATTACGAAGGCAGTGGGAAAGATAGACTAAAATGGGAAACTTTATAAAAGGAGACCGAGAACAAAATCCCCTTAGCTTACTGAATAGAACGCAATGGACTAAGACTTAGGTGTATTCCAGTTACTTGAATGCAATATTAGAGTTCAAATAGAAATATGGATTCAGTAAAAAAATGTTTAAGATATCATAAAGGGACTATTTACGCGGACTCTATTTATGAGTTACGGTGCTAAAATAAAATAAAATAATTGCGACCAAGTCTTCATGTATTTAAATGTATAAAGCAAAGCAAAGTCACCTCCGTACAGGCCACGAAGGCCCTTGGAGGAGTGGAAGGTAAAGGCTTCCACCATTGTTAACCTCGGCATGCGATGGGGTAGAGTGGTTAGCTCTACGCCCGGCCGCCTTTGTCCCCAGGAATTGACCTGGTACTCATTTTTGATGTAGGCTGAGTGAACCTCAGGGCCATATGCACCTCCGGAAGTGGGAAATCTCGTTTCTTAAATTTTACGACTTCCTGAAGGGGATTCGAACCCACGTCCTTCCGGGCGAACCGAACACGCCTTTACCGCCTCGGCCAGGCAGCCCCTATTTAAATGTATTGGTGATTCAAAAATAATTTTAAAAATATAGAATCTTATTTCGAATTGACACTTTCAAAAATGTTTTTGTTAATTTTACAATATAATAAACTTTTCTTTTACACTCAAAGTGAAATAATCCCATGATCTATACAAAATTCAAATTAAAACAATGAAAAATTAGTTATAAATCAGAGGTTTATTACAAATTACACATTTTAAATTTAGTAAATTCTTAATATTATAAATTACTTTAATGAAATTTATTATGATTATTATTATTATTATTATTATTATTATTATTATTATTATTATTATTATTATTATTATTATTATTATTATTATTATTATTATTTGACTTGTTTTATATGGCGTGGCTAAGGCTATGAAGCCTGCTGTTGTGCAAAACCATCTTATATATGCTACATTGTTCAAAATACAATGTGTTAAGTTTCCTAATTACATATAATTAATTATGAAATTAGTATTAAATAATAGTTATAAACAAAAGGTAAATTTCTGAGAGTTACTATAAAAAACTTTAAATACGAATTTCTTAAGTCTATGTACCACTTATACCATCTGTTTTTAAATACATTTCTACTATGTATATGTCTAATTATAGCCGGAAGGGAATTCCAGGAGCGTATGGTTACAGGTATGAATGAGTTGCCATAACCTGTCGTGCGGTAAATTGGGAAACACAGCAGGGAAGAGGTTCTGACCTTGTAGGTATGTTTGTGGATGACAAGTATTTAAGATCCGTTCTCAGATAACTTGGTGTGTCTGTACGGAGGACGTTGTGGACAAGCGAAACCGAGTGCAGGTTTCATCTCTCTGCCAAATATAACTGCGACAGCTGTTCACGACAGTGTGATATTTGACAATACCTGGGCATATTTCATACAAAACGGTCGCATGTATTATAAGCCCGCTGAAGTTTAGCGTTAAGTGTGGTGTTTAGATTGTTGTATATTACGTCACCATAAAAAGTAACTTTCTCTTATTTAGTGGAAGGAGATCCCGTAAACTTTTAAGGGAGTGCAAGGAAAAGAATACTCGTTGGCAATTTTTCGTCGTGTGCTCCGTCCAATTTCAGTACTTATAAAAAAAAAGCTAAGGTTTTTTACAGTTTCGTTTTTGTATTGATGTTGCGTGGAATAGGATTGGGGGAATTTTAACACTTTTCAGTTTGGTATGTGTATTTCTGGATCCTATTATGGCTGTTTGAGATTTGAATGGATTGGCTTCAAGAGAATTATTTTTAGTCCAGTCTTTTATATTTCCCATGTCGTCGTTTAGGCCCTAGTTTGCTAATATCCAGTTGGATGGCGTGTATATATATATATATATATCTTTGAATATCATCTGCGTAGAAATGGTATTTACAAGTTTTTGTGTGTTCTGGTAGGTCATTTAAATATAGTGAAAATAGTAATAGCGATAGAACACTGCCCTGAACTACGCAAACTTCAGTTTGTTACCTGTGTGATACTTTCGTAGGAGGAACACCATGGTTCTGCTTTACTAGTGATTAGTACCATTATGAGAGGCTGATGACCTGCATTTTGGACCCTTTTGGATAAGTATCATCCCAGTACATAAGGCATTGTGAATAGGATCCATTGTTTTTTTTTTCACGATCATTTTTTCGTTGTCATTCGTTTTAGACTTTAGTTTTGGATACATTTTGAATTTATGATTTTTCATGTTGTTCACCTCGTACCATTAGTGGCCGATGACCTAGCTGTTAGGCCCCATTAAACTACAAACATCATCATCATCATCATCATCATCATCGCACTTTGATATTACATAAAAGTCTAGACACCAGCAGAAGAAAACTGCTGACATTCATCTTCGTGATCCGTTAGTGAAAGACACGACATCTAGTTGCAAATAGTTTGATAATAATTCCTTCACCTCGGATAATGCTTTCAATGAGCAAATACAAGTAGATCTAAGGATACTTAGAAAGACCGTTCTCCGACCCGAGTTAGTTCATTGAAAGGATTAAAATGATTTAGTGGATAATAAATCGTAGTTAATGAAAATATAATCTGCTTTACACAAACTTTTGTGGGGAGACATAAATTTTCAGAGAGACGTCACTTTCTTTCTCGCTTGCGTCATGTGATTTATAAACTCCGATTTATACAAGCCGCTTAGAAATAATTACTTAATATTTGTAAATTGTCTCTTCTTCAAGATATTATCGTGCAGACATGTTTTGATATTTGTTGGTGTCGTCATTGTGACGTTTATTTTGAATTTGCTGCCAAAAATAATGTTTTCATATGAATGCTAATGTATTTATCTCTTGGCTCGAATCATTAAATAGATGTTGTTACAGCGTTCTTCTTAATATTTGTCTGAGAACAGTATTTTTTTATGAAGTTGATGTGAGCTTGAAAATTATCCTCATCATATCTCTTAATCCAGATGCACTCGAGTCGCGCAAATATGATGTCTCCCCTCATTTTCACTCTCCATCACTTCTTATCCTGTTCAGGACTGGTCGTCTTACGTTTCCTTTTGTTAGGTCTGTCCATTGTCACCTCGGTCTTTGTTTCTTTTCATTATAACTTGTCTTCTTTCATCTCCTTCCTTATAGGGTTACTGGCATTCTCAAAGTTCCACGGCTTACGTTACGAGTGTTTTGTAATCGGTGATTGTTTTACACGGAGATAATCAGTTGCTTCTCGATTTATAATTGTTCCTCTCATTAAGATAGCGTCTGCACACGCTTTCGTTTTTGATTGTCACTCGCCGGCGCGCCAGCAATAATGTGTAGTCGACGTCCTTCAAAAGGTTCCAATATTTAGAGAGGAGGCACGGAGGAGAAACATTGGTCACAAACCCAATATCTTTCGAGTTTTGATCCGCTATCACTACCATCAATGATCACGATGTTCCAATAATTTACGGAGGATCGTGTGCAACAAAAGACGGAAATACGTTCCTACCTAAACATTGGTCGTAAAAGACTGCAAATGTGGTGGCGACGACACCTAACATGGGTCTTCCATGAGCAGTACATTGGTCGGGGAGGACCAATACTTTGGCCTGCCCGTTCGCCTGACCTTAACCCTTTAGATTGTTGGCGTTGGGGACATGTACAGACCATAGTATATGTGGCCCTTATAAATGATGTGGATACACTACAAAAACACCTGTTCAATGCCTCTGAAGCAATCCAGCGACAGCCAGGAGTGTTCCAGCGAATGCGTGATTCCATGCGAATTACTTTAGGGTGGAAGGATACATTACAGTGGATGGCGGTGAAATAGAGCACATGCCATGATGAATAGATCAAAGACATGGTGATCATTGATCATAACTTCGAAGATATTGTGTTTGCGACCAATGTTTATGGGACCTATTTTCCTTCGTTTGTTGCGTGTTGCCTACTCTGTAAATATTAGAAACTTTTTCAAGGACACCCTGTATACAGAAATACGATAGAAATTCTTTCCTCCACTAAAAAATATGTATTTCATTGCCAGTTTCAGCGTTCATGCTATCTTGAGAGAAAAGGACTCTAAATAAGTTTTTGCCATAGGTAATAATTCCTATTGTATGAACAGAAGGAGCTCTATGCCGTCAATTAAAAACAAGAAACACTTTTCCCTTTGCGGGAATTAAATGATCATAATTACGTCTCTCGTTCATGGCCATCCATCAACAACGGCTGCTAATTTCAGATGACCCTCAGTCATAAAACACATCCCCCTGTGGGAGGGGGGCGTTAGAATAACACCCACGGTATCCCCTGCCTGTCGTAAGAGGCGACTAAAAGGGGCTCCAGGGGATCGGAATTTTGGAGCGTGGGTGGCGACCACGGGGCCTTCAGCTGAGTCTTGGCATTGCTTCCACTTACTTGTGCCAGGCTCCTCACTTTCTTCTATCCTATCTGACCTCCCTTGGTCAACTCTTGTTCTTTTCCGACCCCGACGATATTAGGTTTGCGAGTTCTAGGGAGTCTTTCATTTTCACGCCCTTCGTGGCCCTTGTCTTTCTTTGGCCGATACCTTTATTTTTCGAAGCGTCGGATCCCTTCCATTTTTCTCTCTGATTAGTGTTATATAGAGGATGGTTGCCTAGTTGTACTTCCTCTTAAAACAATAATCACCACCACCACCACTCATAAAACACAGCCTGCACGGTTGCTAGGTAACATGGCGTCACACATTTCGTACCGCTAATTTCAGATGTCCCTCAACCAGAAGACAGCCTGCACAGTTGCTAGGTTACATCGACTTACACATTTTATACCGCTATACTAATTTCGTGTGGCTACTTCTAGCCGGGTGCAGCCTTTGTAAGGCAGACTCTCCGATGAGGGTGGGTGGCATCTGCCATGTGTAGGTAACTGTGTGTTATTGTGGTGGAGGATAGTGTTATGTGTGGTGTGTGAGTTGCTGGAATGTTGGGGACAGCACTAACACCCAGCCTCCGAGCCATTGGAATTAACCAATGAAGGTTAAAATCCCCGACCCGGCCGGGAATCGAACCCGGGACCCTGTGAACCGAAGGCCAGTACGCTGACCATTCAGCCAACGAGTCGGACTTTATACCGCTGATTTCAAATTACTCTCAGTCATAAGACATATTTATATCAATATATTAAAGAAAGATCTAGTTAAATAGAATTTTTTGGATTTTACACTGATAGATTTAGTACTTTAAAGATGAGGTGTACCGGGCGAGTTGGCCGTGCGCGTAGAGGCGCGCGGCTATGAGCTTGCATCCGGGAGATAGTAGGTTCGAATCCCACTATCGGCAGCCCTGAAAATGGTTTTCCGTGGTTTCCCATTTTCACACCAGGAAAATGCTGGGGCTGTACCTTAATTAAGGCCACGGCCGCTTCCTTCCAACTCCTAGCCCTTTCCTATCCCATCGTCGCCATAAGACCTATCTGTGTCGGTGCGACGTAAAGCCCCTAGCAAAAAAAAAAAAGATGAGTTACACTTATTGTTATGTTTAATTTGATTCTCACTATACTATTTTTTAAAGACGGCAAACCTGTAAGCAAATAATAGACTTTTTGTCGAAGAGGTTATTTCAGCCTTGTTTCTGTACATACACTTGGGAAAATGGAAATTGCAACACCATGAAGGCATTGGCCGTTTGTATTGATTTTCAAGATATGGAACGATGCCATGTAGGTATGTAAACGATCAAAGTTTCAGACCCATTGGATTGTTGCTACAGGTCTCCCCACGTGATTGGTCGCGTAGGAATCAACTCCAGTATACGGACTCTGGTGTAGCGTAGTGGACTTGCAGTCTGTGCAGTGAAGTGTTCCTCGTCAAACATGCCTCGACGACAGAGAAGAGCACGCTATCAACAACTGTCGCCGTTTGAGAGGACTCGGATTATTGGGCTGTGTGAGGCTGGATTATCGCTAAGGACTGTCGCTGCACATGTTGGCCGACAGGCATCTACGGTACAACGTGTATGGCAGCAGTGGTCAAATGAAGGTACCCACACTCGTAGACCTGGCACAGGCCCAGCGCGACAGACAACTGTGAGAGAGGATCGCCGCATCATTCGGATGGCCCGGATGGAACCCTGTGCAACAGCAGCGCAAATTCGAGCAGCTGTGGCACCCCACGTTACACAACAAACAGTTGGTAATCGCCTGCGTGCAGCTGGCTTACGATCCCGTGTCCCTGCAGAAGGTGTTCCATTGACCCCACAACAGCGATGTGTAAGGCTGGCCTGGTGTCGAGAAAGATCGACGTGGGTCGACGAATGGCATAGAGTCGTCTTTAGTGATGAATCGCGCTTCTGTCTTGCCCGCAGTGATCGCCGGAATCGTGTGCGCCGACGTACCGGGGAGAGGGGCCACCCAGATCTTATTGTCGAGAGGCACTCAGGGCCAACACCAATCATTATGGTCTCGGGAGCTATTGGCTTTAATGTGAAATCACAATTAGTGCTTGTTGAGGGCACTATGACTGCTCGACAGTACGTTGATAGGGTACTCAATCCAGTGGTTGTCCCTATGATGGCGAACATTGCTAATGGGATGTTTCAGCAGGACAATGCCCGGGTTCACACTGCACGCATCTCCAGAGAAGCTCTCCACGACATCACAACCTTAGAATGGCCCGCCAGATCCCCGGATCTCTGTCCTATTGAGCATGTGTGGGACATGACGGGTCGACAACTGGCCAACCGTCCTCAGCCACCCACAACTTCCTCAGGAAGCGATCCAGGGCCTTATTGACTCCATACCTCGACGAATTCACCAATGTATTGCAGCTCGTGGTGGGCGCATCCTGTATTGAATCTTGTTCAAACTTGAGGTCAGAGGGACCTGAAAGTGTAATCATCGAATCACAACCGAACACTCGTCCTGCATGTTTAATTGCAGCAATGTAGCACCACTCCTTCTGGGTGCTGCATTGTCCATTTTCTTCAGTGTACTTCGATATCATGGTTTTCTACATCAGTGACGACGAACTGTATCGTAATCATGTGTGAGTATATTGACTGAATGGTTTTTTTTATACCATAAGGACTCCTCATGCAATAAGTTCAGTGTAGCAATATCTGCAGAGTATGTTAGTTTCCAAAACAAAAGTAATGGAGTGCAGTCGAACGAAGTTCGGCGATACGGAAAATATTGGATTAGGAAATGAAGTCTTAAAAGAAAGTAGATGAATATTGTTACTTGGGTAGTAAAATAATTAACGATGGCGCAAGTAAAGATGTCATAAAATGCAGACCAGCACAAGCAACGAAGACCTTTATTAAGAAACGAAATTTTCTCACTTCGAACATTGATACAGGAATTAGAATTATGTTTTTGAAGACCTTAGTCTGGAGCGTGGCGTTTTATGGAAGTGAAGCATGGATGATAACTAGCTCACAAAGAAAGATAATAGAGACCTCTGAAATGTGGTGTTACAGAATAATTCTGAAGGTGAAATGGATACATCGAATCACGTGGTGAGAGGAGATCGATTTGGCTAAATTTGACCAGAAGAAGAGATAATTAGAGGACAACTCTTAAGACACTCAAGACTTGTTCGGTTGGTTTTTTAGGGAAGTGTAGGCGGTAAGAACGGTAGGGGTAGACCAAGGTATGAATATGACAAGCAGATGTAGGATGTAATAGTTAAGGTAGAAATGAAAAGTTTAGGTTAGGATAGGGTGGTACGGAGAGCTGCATCAAACTGGTCTATGGACAGATGACTCTTAACAACAACATCTAAATTCCTACACACTTCAAACAAGTGTCTTAATGCTGTAGTGTATATTTTTGTAGATTTTACGGGCTGCCGTATTAAGACTAGTGGCACGTGCACTTGATTTATTATGCCATGAAGAATGAAGTAACTGGTTAATTGCTGTGGAGCACGTTTGAATGTTACATATATGTACTCTGCTTAAGTGAATGTAGCTTTTGTATAAAATCCGATTATGTTCGTACTTTGTCATTTATTATCACTAAGTCTTCACCGATATTACTTATTTTTACATCCATTTGTTCCACGGTGTAATGACAGTCTATGAGCAATTTGAGTGGAGGAAGGGGTGAGGGAAGGAAGTTCAATCCCACTGGGCAATTTTCCAAATTATATTTAAAAAATAAATACAAAATAAGGTAAACAGGCAGATAACCAAAGCTACATCACCCATGGGTATTTGCAGCTGGAATAAGCGTGTTGAAAACTATAATGTTACCTCAAAAATAATGCAAAGAGAGAAAAGTCCCTGAACTAGCTTTACCACAACTGGAGTACGTCCGGTGTAGTCTCAAAATTACCGAACATGAAATTGACAGAAAACAGTATCAATATACCCGCAAGAAATATGTAGCTGAAATAATGAGTCTCGAAATATCCGAGAAGTGTAGTTAACATGGACTTTAAAAACAAACAGTTCTTATGTTTACTAGCTGGATGCTCTGCCTCGCTTCGTTGAGGGTGAATTTATTATCATTCATATTATTTGAAATGTTTTATGGATTTCTTCGACGACCAGTGTGTGGATAAAAAACACATGCCACTTTGAGCTATGGAATTGTCATGGAAAGCGACACCGAACAAACAACGCCGTTGGAGGATGGAGTTCTACGTTCAACAGTCTGATAAAAAGACCTCATCCCCGCTTCAAGGAGTTGGAATCTTTTCTTAAAAAAAGAAGCTGGAACATCTGATATTCAAATAGCTAGGTTGTATATAAATCTGGAAGGTTCGAGAAGAGAAGAAAGAAATATTGCATTTTAGACAAAATAATTAAAAGTAGGCCTACTACAGCTGGTTACGTGAACAAGTCATAACCACGAGATTTCTTCGTAATTTTTTTGCTAAATGGAGGATAATAATTGTTTTCGCACAAATCAACAATAACATTTGCGGTAAATTAATAAATAGCATTATTAGTAGAGAAATTTAGACACGTAACTACGGCAATGGCCGCCTCTGTGGTGTAGTGGTTAGCGTGATTAGCTGCCACCCCCGGAGGTCCGGGTTCGATTCCCGGCTCTGCCACGAAATTTGAAAAGTGGTACGAGGGCTGGAACGGGGTCCACTCAGCCTCGGGAGGTCAACTGAGTAGAGGTGGGTTCGATTCCCACCTCAGCCATCCTGGAAGTGGTTTTCCGTGGTTTCCCACTTCTCCTCCAGGCGAATGCCGGGATGGTACCTAACTTAAGGCCACGGCCGCTTCCTTCCCTCTTCCTTGCCTATCCCTTCCAATCTTCTCATCCCTCCACAAGCATAGCAGGTGAGGCCGCCTGGGCGAGGTACTGGTCATACTCCCCAGTTGTATCCCCCGACCAAGAGTCTGAAGCTCCAGGACACTGCCCTTGAGGCGGTAGAGGTGGGATCCCTCGCTAAGTCCGAGGGAAAAACCGAACCTGGAGGGTAAACTGATGATGATGATGATGATGATGATGAACTACGGCAATTATTTCGCTGTAGACACGAGATTCTTCTGCGGCATTCTGCTTCATCGTGCCGCCTTTTGTTTCTTTCTCGAGGTCCAGGGCTAGCACCGACGAATGGAAGTGCAATGTCTGTGAATTCTCAATATCTTTGTCCATTCATGACTAGAGCGGGCAGTTCAAACGGGAAAATGGAGGTGAAAAGTATATCGTGAAAAACACAAAACTTATTTTTGTTGAAAGAAAAATAGCATGATCCCTGGACCAGTAATTATATTAATTAATGAGTTACGGGCACAAGTCATCAACTCACCGCACCAAGTAACATGAAGCAAAGCAAAGGAGTTCAAAGAAGTTAAGCGAGCAAAGACTGAACACACAATAGTGTTACATGAACAAAAGACATTGAAGCGCAGTGATGTAGTAGAATTCATAATCGTAATGTACCGAAGTAGATATGTATATCATTTCTCTAGTAATAGTAGCATTTATTAATTTACCGCTAATTTTAATCTTAATTTCCTTAAAAGCAATTATCATCTTCCATTTACGACAAAAATTATAATGAAATTTTGTGGATACGATTTGTTCACGTAACCCCTGTGGCAGCATTCTGACGAAAATATTTAAATATTATAAATATTTTCATAGAAAAATTTCTAAACAGTCAAGGTTGTTCATATTTGACGAAGTAATAGCCGCATTTTTTTTTAAAGTGGGACCAGTTGTAACTTTATAGGCCGCAAGATTTTTGTATATATGACAAAGCAATAGCTGCATTTTAAACAACGGGACTAGACCTAAGTTTGCACGGGTCTACTGACCCCTGTCGTGTATGTCTCTGCGAGGCTATACGGCAGGCACACCTCAAGTCCGAGGTCCCACTTTTAGAAGAGGCCACGCAGCCCTAATACTGTACACATTCAGGGTGTTTTGAAGCAGTGAAATGAAATGGCGTATGGCTTTTAGTGCCGGAAGTGTCCGAAGACATGTTCGGCTCGCCAGGTGCAGGTCTTTTGGTTTGACTACCGTAGGCGACCTGCGCGTCGCGATGGGGATGAAGTGATTATGAAGACGACACATACACCCAGTGCCAGCGAAATTAACCAATGAAGGTTAAAATTCCTGACCATGCTGGGAATCGAATCCGGGACCCCTGTGACGAAAGGCCAGCACGCTAACCATTATCGCCATTGGAAATTCGGATATTTTGATACGACATGGTACGGTCCTAACTGGTACTTCTGCTACATGGAGTTGGAAATCCCAGATAGGCTGCTGATAATTGTACCATAATAATAACAACGCTGTGTGGCCTCCGGAGAGGCGTCGTGCAGGTCTTTCGAGTTGACACCGTATAGGCGACCCGCAAGTCTGTGAGGATGGGACCCTACCGATGATAAAGCCGGCATACACATCCAGACTCCGTGCCGTTAGAATTAACCAATGGTTCAAAATCTCCGACCCAGCCGGGAATTCAATGTGGAATCGCTTGGGCGGAAGACCTGCATACTAACCTTTTAACCATGGAGCCGTACAATTTTACGGTGATCACCAGGGCCTGAATTTTGATGACATGTCATCTTTTAACTGGTGCACCATCACACACATTACTAATTTGTACATAAATCGTGGTCATGGCCCCCTAATTATAAGAATTCATATTTATATTTTTTCGTAATTTCTTGCCATTTTTTAAAAATTTTCCTGATTATGCTGTCTTTTTAGCAATTCATTACAGTAATTTTGTTTGTTGCAAGTAATTTTTCTTCGTTCTATGTTATTATTTAGCCATTTTTTCTGCATTTAATTAGCATATCTGGACCATTCCGAGCTTTCAATATATGAGAATACTCAAACATCAGGTTCAATACTCAGTTCGAAAACTGTGAAGCTAAGTCTCTTTATACTACTCTAATCTGTACTCTTCGGAAATCCACATCCCTGGGGTGCGATGAGAGTGTTAGATATTATCACTTGTAGTAGGTTCAAATTCACATTTTAGCAAAGTGTTGAACTGCCCGAGTACTAACATACATACACGTGCTTTTAGTTTCGTTTTATACAGTGTGAGTTTTATTTATTCGTGCGTGACCAAAAATAAAGACATCTAAAGCAGGCCAAAGAAGGAACATTATTTCACAATTAGAACGGGATATTTCTTCAGCATATGGTCTTTCTGAGAAATATGTGAAGTGAAAGGGGTAGCAGATAAAAGATTTACCATTCAACAGCATGTAGGTCGCGACGAACAAGTGGTATTCGGAATATCAGTGGAGGGTGTAATATCCTAATAATGATGATGCTCGGTTATTTTACTTGTAAGAACTGCATTGTAAAGAAATGACTGAACTGTTATTCTCTCAGACGCTTCTCTACCTATTATTATTATTATTATTATTATTATTATTATTATTATTGTTACCGTGTTTTTGTGGTAGATATGCGTGAAAGAAGGTGCGGGTGTGAACGGGTCTCAAACTACGAAAGTAAAATTAATTTAAAATTTAACAAGGTTATATTTTCTTTTCAAAAACAAAGAAATAACAAGCATGGCAGGTACTTAGTAGCCGAAACACAATTTGAAATGTACAATTACAGGGGTTACAGAGTTTGGGCTTCGAGCCCTGAGTTGACAATTCTTGAGCAACTAGCCCAACTTTCCGATATACAAATTTTAACAAAGGGGCAGAAGACCCCAATCAAACCCTGGAGCACTTGCTCCAAATTACACAGTAAAGCCTCCTCGAGGCACACAACACTCCGTTTCCAAAAGAGCCACTCGCTCTTTAATTTAAGCCTCTCCCAGGCCACACCAAACTCCACCTTCAAGTTGTCCTCAACGGACATAAACACAGGGGTAAAATACCCAATCTACTGAGGTCTATTAAATGAAAAGCGGTTGAATTAAATGACCTCTAAAACAATTTGAGAGGAGGAGAACTTGCACTCCTAATACACTTTGATTTTAAGACCTACTTTGGCTCTTAGGCCACTGATGCAAGGGCTAATCCCATACTACAGAGGTGACTTAGGAAAGAACAATTTGTTTTACGTTATCGAAGAATAGGTTGAGAAAAATAAGTTCACCTCAAAACAATATGAGTGGGAGCTCGAGAGGGTTAGCACTCTCTATCCCAGTATGTAGCTTTACAAGAGAATAGAGGAAAAGAGTAGTTACATTTTAGGAACAAGGTTACATGGTAGAACGCTTCGCACCCGCCCCGAAAGTTAAACTGCTGAGCAAGAAAAGAATGAATTTATTAATCGGCCATTACCTTATTGTTGACCGCTGCCGAAGAAAGAGGCGCTTCCCGCCTCCTGCTATGTACTTAATACACTGAAAGATCGAACAGAAGTGGCCCGGAGACCCTAAAATCAGCAGTTTATATCCTCTCGCGGAAGGTTCTAGGCGTTAGGGGAATGAAAACACCCTCCCTCAACGTTTTTATTGGCTAGGACCCCGCAACAGATTCAAGTTGGGGGAAGATACCCCTGATTGGTCAGAAATTAATTAAAGAAATTCGGGATTGGTTACATTCATAACAAGGGGAAGAAAGGGGTAAATATTGCCAACTTAAACAATGACAGAAAGAAATTTAACAAAGAACAAACTCTTGAAATTAAATTTTCTCCAAAAAAATAGTTCTTTGACTCCTCACTAGGTTGCACTATTGTTGATCTTCAGTAGTGTCCTCTAGAAGAGAAAGTTCACACTTCTTACTTCAAGTGAAACAAAACCACATCAAAAATGACACAGTTCAAAAACTCAAAATTTTCCACGTGGTGACATCTTCTGAGAAAGTAGAGAATTAATAGCGTAGATAAAGTTCAGAGTTCCTCCAGCAGAGGAGTTTCAACTGGCGCACATTTTAAATTAGCGGAGTGGAGGTGTACCGCCCGGTACAATTATTATTATTATTATTATTATTATTATTATTATTATTATTATTATTATTATTATTATTATAACAGTTTTTTTATCAACCACCAATGGGTTGCGATTACACAACTTCGATCATTTTCTCAAGTTCTCTGCCTCTTTCCTCTTTACCGAGCGATTTGGCCGTGGGAGATAGCAGGCAACTTTCCTCTTTCATCCATTGGCTTACTCGTGCTCGTTCTTTTGCCGAGAATACTCTGGCTTTTTTTTCCTTTTCTCGTCGGACGGATCCTTCACCAACGCAACCTTTCTTGTGAAGACTTCTTTGTTTCGTACGTTTTCTGCCCTGGTTCCGTACTTTTCTGTATCTCGATGGATCTCTTTCACCCATATGACTCGCGTTTTCTGTTCTCCTGGAAAGTGAGAATCCTGTTGGCGAGCCTTTCTGATTATGTTCATAGAAAGCCAATCTCCTTTTCTTCCTTGTGGTTGTAATTATTATTTATAGTAATTGCCACGTAAGGAAATACCCCAGAAAGTAAATATCGCCGCCCGATGCTCTTCTTTTCTCTTTTTTGTAATGGCTGATCACTGCTGCCAACCTGCCTGGTTACATATTAAAATCATCAGACATAACCATAACAAACTAACCTCAATGTAAACACCGATAATGAATGTTTCCCTACCCTAGTAAATGATAAAAGATAAGATGAAATAAATCAAGATAATTATGAATATCTCCTCAATGAGGAAATAAGGAAATAAACACACTTTCTCACTTAAATTATCTGTCTTTATTTTGATATACAGTAGGCGTACTATAACCATATTCTTGAAAAGAGGGGCGTGTTAAACGATGCAATTTATTTAATAAGTCTTTGCAGTGTGATTTTCGAAAGTTCCAGACATCCAATGACTTCCCTTTCTTTTGCGCGAATATTTCCTTCTCTCTTCAATACCGGTAACCAGTAAGGAGAGAGATTATTGGGCATATTTTCAGCCTGCAGGTTGGTTATATCTTCAAGCTTATCAGGAAACATATAGGAATACTAATGTGCCAAGCTCCGTGAACGGAATTTAGGTCAGCTTTCAAGTTCACTGCGGATTTGAAAATAATAATGTTATAAGTTCTACTGCCAAAATTTCGTCCCGCAAGAGTTATTTCATGTACCGGTAGATCTAGACATGAGACTGACGTATTTGAGCATTTTCATCATTTCACACAAACTATGTTATTAAATGCATTATCCGAACATGCCACAATCCTACTTACCTGGTATTAGCCAAATAGATTTACAATTCCACAGAAAAAGAAAATATGCTTTAAATATTCTCGCAAATGTATCACTAGTGACTTTAACGGCGATGCGGTGGCAACACGCACTTCACGCTAGAGCAGTGATTGAACGTTGCCAACGTGCCAAATTAACGGTAAATGTAAGACGTCGTATCGGCAAGTAGGGTCCCTAAACTGTATGGTTACCGACACTGAAAAAGACCCAACAGCAAGAAAAGTAACCATAAATCAATATCTTAATATTACAGGGGAGAAAGGGTAAGGTTGCACCCTTAGGGTACGTCCTTACACGGAGAGGACTATACAAGTTATTCCACGTCACACCGACTCAGTTGACGACGATGGGATAGGGTTGGGAAGGAAGTGGCCGTGATTATTATTATTATTATTATTATTATTATTATTATTATTATTATTATTATTATTATTATTATTATTTGATGACACTTATTAATTTTATTCACTCGTTTGCGAGTTTCAGGTAATATGGACAATGAACATATACTTTTTTCGTAGTTTTGGGTTATTTTCTCACTCATTTTAGGTCTTTTTGAGGATTTTTCGGCATTTATTAAGTCATTAAAATGAGTCTGCCGGGTGACCTTGATCATTAAGGTCTTAATTATATGGTCTGACATCGTCGTTAGACGGTTCGAGCGCCGTTGGTCGAAATGATTCCACCATCAAAATGTTGGCCAGCTGAGTAGGGGAGGTGGTGGTATACACTTTCTAGTCACTAAATTGCGTGCTGAAAGCCTAGATTCAAACCTAAACCTCTCCGGAGTGTTCGTATAGAATGAAAGCATATGGCGCTGTTGATGGTGATTCGTCCATGTGATGGGGACATTAAGCCTTGAGTGGACCTCTTGGTGTTATTCGACAGGTGTAGGCTATGTGCTGGCACGTATCACGTCATTCATTTCATCTCATTAACTCCACTGATGAGGTTGACGTCAGGAAGGGCATCCGATCATAAAAACTCTCTATGAAGATTGATCTCACTTCGTAGAGAAACGGGAGGATTCGACAACAACATTAAGTCATTAAAATCCGGGCCCAGGTGATCGCAACTGCGACACTAACTAGTCTTTTTTCGTATGCGTATTTTTCGTCTGTTATTGGACTCATCAAAAATGAGACACAACTCGGTTACCAACGTAGTGTGGCAACCAAACATAGGGGGACGTACCAGTAACTTCGTCTGGAAACTCGCTTATTTTATTCTTTATGCGCCACTTAATTTTCTAGAGAGCGTTGTACTACACTTAACCCACTTTAAATAAGAACATTCTTCACGGCCTGTATAGATGCATTACATTCTGTTGGATATGCTAATTTACTTTCTTTATGTCTCATCTTGGACCATCATCATTGATTTACGAATTTCAGGATTATTGGGTTTTTATTCGTCCAATAATGTAATAATGGAAGCGGACTTGAATGAAGTCTCCTCCATTAAATTGTGGGCCGTAGAACCATTTGTGAAAGTACACTATGATTTACGGTACATTGAGTGCGTTTGACCGTAACACATGCCACAAACCTGTTCAAGTGGATTAATATTGATATGTTCTACTGATGTTGTGTACTTTGTCAAGTGACCTGTTGTCAATTAGAACGAGTTTGATAATTTATTAGCCTTTTCAGTTACCTTTCAACACCGTGTTCTGCTAGCGTAGCGTAGATGATTGGAAATAATAATAATAATAATAATAATAATAATAATAATAATAATAATAATAATAATAATAATAATAATAATAATAATAAGTATAACAAGTATCATAATAAAAAAAGCCACTATCGGCAGCCCTGAAAATGGTTTTCCGTGGTTTCCCATTTTCACACCAGGCAAATGCTGGGGCTGTACCTTAATTACGGCCACGGCCGCTTCCTTCCAACTCCTAGGCCTTTCCTATCCCATCGTCGCCATAAGACCTATCTGTGTCGGCGCGACGTAAAGCCCCTAGCAAAAAAAAATATAAATAAAAAAAGCTGGACTGAGCGGTTCAGACGGTTGAGGCGCTGGCCTTCTGACCCCATCTTGGCTCAGTCCGGTGGTGTTTGAAGGTGCTAAAATACGCCACCCTCCTGTAAGTAGATTTTCTGGCACGTAAATCAACTCCTGCGGGACTAAATTCCGTCACCTCGACATCTCTGAAAACCTTAAAAAAGTAGTTAGTGGGACGTAAAGCAAAGAACATTATTATAATTATAATAATAATATTATAATATTAATATTATAATAATAATATTGGCCGCACGGAAAGTGCTACGTGGCTGCGTGCTTGCTTTCGAGAGATGGTGGGTTCGAACCCCACCGCTAGCAGCCCTGAGTATGATTTTCCTTGGTTTCCTGTTTTCACAGCAGGCAAGTCGCGGCCTTTTCCCATCCCTGCGTGCCAAAAACCGTCGATGTGTTACTGCGACGTTAAACCCGTAGCAAATAATAATAATAATAATAATAATAATAATAATAATAATAATAATAATAATAATAATAATAATAATAATCGTTTTCCGTCCCAGTAATTACTATTACTGTATTGAGAAACGCCGACGTGCCGCACTTTTCACTCCAGGGGTTCACCAGGTGCTGGTAAACCTACTGATACTAGGCTGGCGTATTTAAGCACCTTCAAATATCACCGTAGAGAGCCGGGATCGAACTTGGCAACTTCGGCTCAGAAGGCCAGCGATTCTACAGTCTAAACCACTCCGCCCGGCTGTCTGTCTTCTTTTTTTAAATTTTTATTTATCCGCTTCTAAATACTCCCCCTGGCTGTCTTGATTTTTTAGTATTTATCCGTTTCTAAATACAGTCGAAATCGTTTATAGCGTTATCGCTTTTAGCGACGTACTGGATATAACGGCGAAATCTAACGGCCCCGTCTAAATCCTATATAAACACTGTATTTTTTAAAAAAATCGCTTTGTACGGCATTGCACCGGGCGTGTTGTTGGCAGTGCGGTTAGAGGCGCGCGGCTGTGAGCTTGCATCCGGGAGATAGTGGGTTCGAATCCCACTGTCGGCAGCCCTGAAGATGGTTTTCCGTGGTTTCCAATTTTCACACTAGGCAAATGCTGGGGCTGTACCTTAATTAAAGCCACGGCCGCTTCCTTCCAACTCCTAGGTCTTTCTTATCCCATCGTCGCTAACTCGCCGGTGATAGTTCCCTGACTGAACATTCATATATTCATAGAATTATATTACAGTCGAAACTCTCCGGAACAAAAGAGGACGGTGGTTCTGTTATGAATTAGATGTTTTAAAATGTAAGTAGGGGTTTCTAGTCGATAGTGCCCATTTCTAGTTCCATAGTGTTGTTGTTGTTTTTGTTGTTGAGATCGAGAACAAGAGATTCCCAGGGCGAAAACTATGACCTTTTACTCATCTATTTCCGAGAATGCCGGATGAGTCGAAGAAATCTCCATTGTACTGCGCGGGGGGGAAGGCATACACCGGGCTGAGTGGCTCAGACGGTTGAGGGGCTATCCTTCTGACTCCAGCTTGGCAGGTTCGATCGTGGCTCAGATCGGTGGTATTTGATGATGCTCAAATACGTCAGCTTCGTGTCGGTAGATTTACTGGTACGTGAAAGAACTCCTGCGGGACTAAATTTTGCCATCTCGGCGTCTCCGAAAAAACCGTTAAAGTAGTTAGTGGGACGTACAAGCAATAACATTATTAATAAAACAATCTGTCATAAATGCGGTAGTTTTTTCTCCTCATTGCTAAAGTGATATTTGTAAAATAGGGTCGGAGGAATTTCGAAAAAGTACGGCACAGAATATCTTTTCGTAAAAAAACGGAATTTGAGCTTGTTTAATGAGACATTTATTAAATTTGGAAAAGGCCGAAACAGTTTAGAAGTTTTCCGGTTACAACAGTGCTTGACTTCTTGGATCTTATGATCTGTTTTAAGAGTAGGGTGCCAGGGTCGGTAGAATGGGGGTCATGTTTACCATTTTATATCTGAGATCTAATGAGCGGAATACAAAGTTTGCGTCACGTTTTTTTTAAAAAAATCAGATTACAGTAAAGGTACTCTTGTCATCATTCGTAATATCTTGTTTTGAAAAGTTTGCAATTCGGAAAGTGGAGTTTTAGCAATATGGCACCAGGCCTCGCAACCGTACAACAGATTGGGCGTTTTTCTTCTACCATATCCTCATTGGATGTCAGCTGTCATCAGGGCGATCTGAAACCTGGAAACGAGTGGGTTTACTGAGCCCATACCATTCTCGTAGTCAAGGTATTCTCCTTCTTCCCCTACTTCTCCTTCCTTCGATTTTACCTTGTTCGAATCACGAATGAAGATATGCTGAATCGAATTGGTGAGAGGAGGTCGATTTGGCTAAATTTGACCAGAAGAAGAGATAGAATGATAGGGCACATCTTAAGACACCCAGGACTTGTGCAGGTTTTTTTTTTTTTTTTTTTTTTTTTTTTTTTTTTTTTTTTTTTTTTTTTTTTGCTTTACGTCGCACCGATACAGATAGGTGTTATGGCGACAATGGGACCGGGAAGGGCTAGGAGTGGGAAGGAAGCGGCCGTGGCCTTAATTAAGGTACAGCCCCAGCATTTGCTTGGTGTGAAAATGGGAAACCACGGAAAACCATCTTCAGGGCTGCCGACAGTGGGGTTCGAACCTACAATCTCCCGAATACTGGATACTGACCGCACTTAAGCGACTGCAGCTATCGAGCTCGGTCAGTTGGTTTTTGAGAGAAGTGTAGGTGGTAAGAACGGTAGGGGTAGACCAAGACAAGCAGACTAGAGCAGATGTAGGATGCGGCAGTTACGTAGAAATGAAAAGGTTAGTATAGGATATGGTGGCATGGAAACTGCATCAAACCAGTCTATGGACTGATAACTCAAAACAACAGTAACAACAAGATAAGTTGAAGGAGTCTATAATTATCATTCCGAATGTTAGGTTACGTATTCTGTCAACCCATGATATTCTGAGCAGGCGTCGGTAGCATCTCAAAGGATCGAAGTTTCTTGATGGTGTCCTCTGTTAGGGTCCAAGTCTCGGCACCATAAAGTAAGAGATAAACACATAACACCGAAGTAAACGGAGACGGTGATTGATCTTGAAGTGCCTGTTACAGATAAATTTGCTCAATATTTTGAATGTAATTCTTGCCTGTTCAGTCTGGGAGCTACTGTAGTTTCAACAGTATTGTTCGAGCTGTGATCAAGTGACCTTTGTTATGTAGGGAGAGGTCTCAGGGCACTTGCCAATTCACTGAGCTGCGCTCTGTCTCTTCTGCTGCAATTATACAGAAACTAACCTGTTAAAGATGGGCAGAATTGGTTCGAAATTTTTACCTGTAGAATATTCTGTGTCTTGCGCAAACCTCCAGTCAAGTTTGCAACTGGAGTAGGTTGCGAACCGATACTATGATTCACTTCTCACGTTCTCAGAGTTCAAGAGATAATGCACAACAAAGCGTCGATATTCAGTTACACAATGGGGAAAGAGATAGGAGAGGAATGTGTAGTTTCGTATGTCAATATCTTGTACGGGAGAGGTGGAAAGGTCAAGTTGTCCATACGACGTGTAGTAAAAGGTTGTGAGTTTCACAAATAGAAAAGGTCCTCTCAGTTTTAATTACTGCGTTGATGGGGTGAAAGTTCATTATGGGGATCACTGTAAGTACCTAGGTGTTAATATAAGGAAAGATCTTCATTGGGGTAAATTACATAAATGGGAAATTACATAAATGGGATTCTGTATAAAGGGTACAGATCTTTGCACATGGTTATGAGGGTGTTCAGGGGTTGTAGTAAGGATGTAAATGAGAGGGCATAAAAGTCTCTGGTAAGACCCCAAATAGAGTTTGGTTCCAGTGTATGGGAGGGACCCTCACCAGGATTACTTGATTCAAGAACTGGAAAAAATCGAAACAAACGCAGCTCGATTTGTTCTGGGTGACAAAAGAGCAGCGTTACGAAAATGTTGCAAAGTTTGGGCTGGGAAGACTTGGGAGAAAGGAGACGAGCTGCTCGACTAAGTGGTATGTTCCGAGTTGTCATTGGGAGATGGCGTGGAATGACATTAGTAGACGAATAAGTTTGAGTGGTGTCTTTAAATGCAAGAAAGATTACAATATGAAGATAAAGTTAGAGGACAAATTGGGCCAAATATACTTTTATAGGAAGGGGAGTTAGGGATTGGAATAACTTATTAAATTTCCAATTTCTTTGCAATCATTTAAGAAAAGGGTAGGAAAACAACATGTAGGGAATCTGCCACCTGGGCGACTGCCCTAAATGCAGATCAGTATTGATTGATTGATACTTATTTTTCCACATATCTTTGATTTGCATTGGAGCCTCCGTGGCTCAGACAGCGCGTCGGCCTCTCACCGCTGGATACCGTGGTTCAAATCCCGGTCAGTCCATGTGAGATTTGTGCTGGACAAAGCGGAGGTGGGACAGGTTTTTATCCGGGTACTCCGGTTTTCCCTGTCATCTTTCATTCCAGCAGCACTCTCCATTCTCATTTCATAGCAACTATCAGTCATTAATAAATTACTTTGGGAGTGGCGACCCCATCGTACTAATAGGCTATACAGTATATGCTTCATTCATTACATCCCTGACCCGGTCAGTGACTGGAAATCATGTTGTAGGTTTTCATTTTTTTTCACTTTGGTTTGCAATAAATCTGATGACACATTTCCTTAATTTGTGATAACTGAAGCCATCACTTTTCAGTTTCAACTCTGCCGAAAAGCCTTTGCTGGCAGGACCTAGTGTTTACAGTGCACTATATCTTCTGGTATAGGCTAGAGCAATTTTGTTACTTTCATAGATCCTTGGCTTTGACAATACGAAAATGACCGAGGTATGAGCGATGCTAGTAATGCCAATCCTTATGCAGCCAGTCCCTGCTATGAATGGTGTAAATATGTTGCTCATGGGGTTGGTTGGTGTATGCATTCCAGTGGGCTTGGCAGACTGATATGTAATAGCAACTCTGGCTCGGTGAGGAAAGCAACGGGAAACTACCTCACTCCTCATTTCCCTAGTGCGCCTCTTCAGTGATACCTAGGCCATCTATGACAGCTGATAGCAGAGCTGTTGAGGATCCCACCAGCGTTACTTACTCTGCCGAAACTAACTTTGAGTAATCTATAGGTACAAAATGCTTAATTATGACTGTCATTCACAGCGATATTGAAAAAACGAGGTTTCAACAGATGAAATTGGTATACCAGTTCTAGATTTCTATGTCTTATTTACAGTAAAATACAATTAACTTCTCTCGACCACGACTTTTGTACTTTTTAAAAGAAAAAATGGTTTCTGTCAGCGAAGTTATTGTCTCATCGCCATGATGACGTAAGTATTCCTTTTTTCTTTCTTTCTTTCTTTCTTTCTTTCTTTCTTTCTTTCTTTCTTAATCTGTTTTCCCTCCATGGTTGATTTTCCCTCGGACTCAGCGAGGGATCCCACCTCTCCCGCCTCAAGGGCAGTGTCCTGGAGCGTAAGATACAACTGGCAAGGAGGGCCAGTGCCTCGCCCAGACGGCCTCACCTGCTATGCTGAACAGGGGTCTTGTAGTGGGATGAGAAGATTGGATGGGGTAGACAAGCAAGAGAGTAGGATATTCGGGAGATAGTAGCCCTGAAGATGGTTTTCCGTGGTTTCCCGTTTTCGCACCAGGCAAATGCTGGGACTGTACTTTAATTAAGGCTACGACCTCTTTCTTCCCACTCCTAGCCCTTTCGTGTCCCATCGTCGCCACAAGACCTATCTGTGTCGGTGCGACGTAAAGCAACTTGCAATAATTACGCCTATCACTGATCTGCATTTAGACTGCCTTTTTCTACCACTACGAGCGCTAATGTGAGTCAATGCATTGTTTCACTTAAGCACTTACAACTACATTCGGTGTAGATTTTTCAAAAAATAAAAAAAACGCCTGAGAGTATTGAACCAAACAAAACATTACAAAAAGAATTATGTAAATAAGTTAATTTGGCTAGAATGCCATTAAAAAAGAGTAAAGAAACAGCGGTTTTAGGCTGCTTTTCCGGAACTGCATTTAGGCCGGAAGTGATTTTCAATTTTTTTTTTTAGTTTGATAGCGCTATCCAAGACTCACAATATGAAACCTTTTCGGGCCCTTTAGCGCTTCAACTTTCGGTAGAGTCGAGGAATTTGCTTAATTTTACGTTTTTCCTAGTATGGGGACCCCTACTTTGTCTTTCTAGGAAGTGTCTTCATCATTAAAATCCAAATGTCCCCCAAAATTGTGGAATCCCCCCTCTTTTGACTGTCTCGTCCCTCATTCGTTCTTTCAACAGGAACACAGAGAAATAAGAAGATGCCGGGGTAAGTGGGTGGACAAGGAAATGACAGGAGCATAATTTTTTTTTTTTGAGTTGTTAGATTTGATAGAAATAAAATCAGAATAAAGAACAACAACAACAATATAATAATGAGCTCGTCAGCTCCCACAACAATAATAACCTAAAATCCAAAATCAGGTACAAATTAGAGAGAATTTTCAACGTGATAATATACAAGGGGATGTGCATTGTAGCCCCGCACGAGAACATTTTTGTGAATTTTTTAAAAGTTGTTTTATACCACAGAGTTTTATACCACATTACATTACCGATACAGATTGGCCTTATGGCGACGATGCGACAGGAATAGGTAGGAAGCGGCCGTGGTCTTAACCCTGGAACCGGCAGGTGGTTTACCTTCAAGCTGCAAGCATTTAGGCGGGGTTTGCAAGCAACTTTTAAAAAATTCATAAAAATGTTGTTCCACTAATTTACATAGCCTAGAATTATGAGCTCCAAAAGTTAATATAGTCAGCCTCTCAGAGGCCCAAGTTTCTTACAAGGTTATGCCTGACAAACTTCTAATAATGTATTTACAGTTACTTCTGCTCAACAGTTTGTTACAAACTGGCCTATGAACAATTTCAAAATATGGCAAAGTATGGCAAAATGGTGTAGATTTTCGGCAAGTTTGAGGACTCTGTTCAAATCGTGGCTGGAAAACATGTAAACCAAGGGAACAAAGTGTGATTACACTCTGCTGATTCCCATTCAACTTGGTATGGGGATGACTAAAATTTCCTAAAACTTTCAATTTTTAACACTCATTTGGCGTTTAATATTTCTCGTTTAGTCATCCATCTGTAGAATAGGCTTAGCTTCTGCAACTTCGGGCCGTAAGCCCACGTAGGGTTTTTGTCTCCATGAATGTTGGTGCTGGTTTGTTGCAGGTCTTGTATTCTGTAATTCTCGGCAATGAGTGCCCATTCTAAATGACCTTAATATAAAAAGAAAAGATTCAACACGATCGGCCATGAACAAAAGGCTAGGAGACGAAACACTTGCACGTCTTCCAGAAAAACTCTTAAAATTCAAAACGTTTAAGAAAAGGCAATAAACAACAACCTGCCACCTTATTATTATTATTATTATTATTATTATTATTATTATTATTATTATTATTATTATTATTATTAATAATAATATTATTAATAATTATAATTATAATATAATTATAATATTAATATTATAATTATAATTAATAATAATAATAATAATCATCATCTGTTTACCCTCCAGGTTCGGTTTTTCCCTCGGACTTAGCGAGGGATCCCACCTCTACCGCCTCAAGGGCAGTGTCCTGAAGCTTCAGACCCTTGGTCGGGGGATACAACTGGGGAGTATGACCAGTACCTCGCCCAGGTGGCCTCACCTGCTATGCTGAACAGGGGCCTTGTGGAGGGATGGGAAGATTGGATGCGACAGACAAGGAAGAGGGAAAGAAGCGGCCGTGGCCTTAAGTTAGGTACTATCCCGGCATTTGCCTGGAGGAGAAGTGGGAAACCACGGAAAACCACTTCCAGGATGGCTGAGGTGGGAATCGAACCCACCTCTACTCAGTTGACCTCCCGAGGCTGAGTGGACCCCGTTCCAGCCCTCGTACCACTTTTCAAATTTCGTGGCAGAGCCGGGAATCGAACCCGGGCCTCCGGGGGTGGCAGCTAATCACGCTAACCACTACACCACAGAGGCGGACAATAATAATAATAATAATAATAATAATAATAATAATAATAATAATAATAATAATAATAATATACGAATAAGCCCATTAAGCCTACCCATATTACTTAGAAGCGTGCATTTGCCTTCATTTGTGCCTATATTTCTCTCATTCTTGTAATGTGGGCTTCTTCCTTTCTGTCTTCAGACCAGGTTGTTCCAGTCTTCATTGGTGTTTTCTGTTGGTCATCGTGCCGTTTTTGAATTTTGGATCTGAAGACTACCCTGTTTTGGACATTTTCTGGTGTAATTCCTGCCTGTTTCAAATCAGTTTTGTGTTTGTTTTAGCTTTACCCTTGTTTTCATAGAATTCAACTAGACCTATTTATTTTATAAGTCTGTTTGGATGCATTCCTTTTAATATGTCCATAGAATATTAACCACCTGGCGAGTTGGCCGTGCGGTTAGGAGCGCGCAGCTGTGAGCTCGCATCCGGGAGACAGTGGGTTCGAATCCCACTGTCGGCAGCCCTGAAGATGGCTTTCTGTGGTTTCCCATTTTCACACCAGACAAATGCTGGGGCTGTACCTTAATTGAGGCCACGGCCGCTTCCTTCCCATTCCTAGGCCTTTCCCGTCCCATCGTCGTCATAAGACCTATCTGTGTCGGTGCGACGTAAAGCAAAATATATATATAAACCTGCGTTTTCTAATGTTACTGTGAATATGTGTATTGTTTGACTTCCTGTCTGCCTCTGAGTCGGTATTGTCCGTCGGCCTATAATTTTTCCTGTGATTTTAAGTTCCCTTTTCTCAATATTTCCAATGTCTGCTTTCCTATTCAAAGTTAACGTTTCTGACCCATAAAGACATTCTGGTTTAATGACTGTTTTACCGGGCGAGTTGGCCGTGCGGTTAGGGGCGCGCAGCTGTGAACTTGCATCCGGGAGATAGCGGGTTCGAGCCCCACTGTCCGCAACCCGTAAGATGGTTTTCCGTGGTTTCCCATTTTCACACCAGGCAAATGGTGGGGCTGTACCTTAATTAAGGACACGGCCGCTTCCTTCCTACTCCTAGGCCTATCCTATCCTGTCGTCGCCATCTGTGTCGGTGCGACGTAAAGAAAATTGTAAAAATAATGACTGTATTGCAGGGCCTCTCAAACGTCCAAAATCTCACGCGTACAAATCGAGGCGCAGAGACTCCGTGCACAGTGCGTCGGTCCGACTCGGCTCAACTCGGCTTGACTTGGATAGTGTAGTGTGCTGAGAGCGATGGAGCTTGTTTATTAGTGAAATAGATAAGCGCAAGACAACAACATAATAATCGAGCAACCTGTTTCGAAGAAAGCAAAGACTTCCGAAAGTCCGTTTCAATCGAACTGGGAACTTTCGTACTTTTTGTCAAACGTGACGATAAACTCAAATGCTTAATCCGTGGGACAATAATTAAGTGATAAGTTAATAAAAAATATCTATTTTTCCAATACAATGGCTTTGCTCAAATTCGAGATTTTGTCGAAGGAAGATTTTCCTAAGCTGCATCGAGAAACAGCTAAGATTATTTCCATGTTTGGTTCCACATGCATATGTGAAAGGTATTTTTCCCTCTTTTGACTTGTACGAAAACTAGATTGCGTGCGAGTAGAACTATTTCTGATTGTAATGTAAAGAAGGCTCTCCGAATTGCTGCAAGCCGGTCCCTTGTTCCGGGCATAACTCGTATCATTGCAACGATAAAGGAAAAGAAAAGTTAGTTGTCTGCTCAAACCAAATTGAAAGAAGAGTGTTTTAATACCGGTAACGTTGTCCCATACAACAGTGTCACCGCTCACCGCACACAAACATTTCGCAGTGTGGGGAGAATCAGCGAGGAAGGTAGAGAAGGCGAAGACAGGCCGAACGGGTGAGACAGGTGTAGGAGAAGTGGAGTGGGGGTTTGCACTCTGGTCAACCTAGTGAAGTCGTCTCCTGCACCTTGCATGCACTCTGAGAGGCCCTGCTGTATTGTAATGTCTTAGTTTAGTGTGCTTGGAGATACATTTTTGTTGTTGTAGATATTGTGGGTTAATCGGTATGCAGTGTCCATCTTTTGGTATCTAATTTCATTGGCTTTTTTTTTTCCGAGTCCATTTTCCAGAATTGTTTCACCAAGATACTTAAATTGTGATGCTCGTTTAATTTTGCGATATTTTGTCTCCATGAATGTTGGTTCTTATTTGTTGTAGGTCATGTATTCTGTCTTTTCTAAAGATATCTGAAATCCGACTTTTTCCGCAATTTCATTCAGGAGTTCAATCGGATTTTTGGGCTTTTCAAATGTCTCGGGTTAAGGTTGCTAAGTAGTCTGCAAATGCTAGGCAAACTATCGCTAATTTTCCTACGCCTAAAGTGATTGGTTGATGAATTTTGAGGACTAATTTCTGTTTGCGCCATTCTTGCATCACTTTTCTAAGGACGCAGTTGAAGGGTAAAGGTGAGAGTCAATCTCCTTCTCCTACTCCCGTTTTGATTTCAAAGGGATCTGAGATTTCACCCATGAATTTAACCTTGGACTTCGTGTCTGTCAGAGTCTCTTTTATGATTTATAGTGTTTTCATATCTAAACTTTGTTCTGTCAGTATGTGGAAGAGTGATTATTATTATTATTATTATTATTATTATTATTATTATTATTATTATTATTATTATTATTATTGCTAGTTGCTTTACGTCGCACCGACACAGATAGGTCTTATGGCGACGATGGGACAGGGACGGGCTAGGAGGGGAAAGGAAGCGAACGTGGCCTCAATTAAGGTACAGCCCCAGCATTTGCCTGGTGTGAAAATGGGAAACCAAGGAAAACCATTTTCAGGGCTGCCGACAGTGGGGTTCGAACCTACTATCTCCCGAATACTGGATACTGGCCGCACTTAAGCAACTACAGCTATCGAGCTCGGTATTATTATTATTATTATTATTATTATTATTATTATTATTATTATTATTATTATTATTATTATTATTATTATTATTATTGCTAGTTGCTTTACGTCGCACCGACACAGATAGGTCTTATGGCGACGATGGGACAGGGACGGGCTAGGAGGGGAAAGGAAGCGAACGTGGCCTCAATTAAGGTACAGCCCCAGCATTTGCCTGGTGTGAAAATGGGAAACCAAGGAAAACCATTTTCAGGGCTGCCGACAGTGGGGTTCGAACCTACTATCTCCCGAATACTGGATACTGGCCGCACTTAAGCAACTACAGCTATCGAGCTCGGTATTATTATTATTATTATTATTATTATTATTATTATTATTATTATTATTATTATTATTATTATTATTATTAATTATTCGTCGATTTCCAGCAATCATATGGTAGCATTGACGGACTAGCACTGTGGAAGATGCTGCAGGAGTTGGACATCCCTTTCAAATACATTAGCCTGATCGAGGCTTGCCACAAGGACTCAAGCTGTCAAGTAAGATTTGCAAAGCAACTGTCGGCGCCTTTCACAGTTCGAAACGGATTGCGGCAGGGTGACCCTGTCACCAATCCTATTTATCATCGCTCTAGAGAAGGTGAGACATGAAACCGGTCGTACAAGTGAAATGTCGGGACTGACACAATCCTAATGTTTGCGGATATCATAGTAGTTTATGGGTGAAATCTTATCTGTGGTGACTGGTGGCACATCCCAGTTTATGCAGGGAGCAAGGAAGGTAGGACTGTTAGTCAACGACAAATAGACGAAGTATGCGGTTGGCTCACGTCGGCAGAATAATCAGGATGATATCAGTATTGACGGACACAATCTTTAGAGAGTAGATACTTCCAAGTACCTACGTTCCATACTCTCGAGCAGAGGTGACTTGGAAAAGGTGGTCTCAAAATATCCGAATTCCAGTGGACAGTTTAACGAGTTAGTTCTTCCTGGACGACGCAAAGCAAAGTCACCTCCGTACAGGCCATAAAGGCCCTTGGAGGAGTGGAAGATAAATGCTTCCACCATTGTTAACCTCGGCACGTGATGGGGTAGAGTGGTTATCTCTACGCCCGGTCGCCTTTGCCCCCAGGAATTAACCTGGTACTCATTTTTGGTGTAGGCTGAGTGAACCTCAGGGCCATATGCACCTCCGGACGTGGAAATCTCGTTCCTTAAATTTTACGACTTCCTGACGGGGATTCGAACCCACGTCCTTCGGGGCGAACCGAGCACACCCAGACGACGAGTCTTAAAATATACGGATTTTCACCCTGCATTTATATGTGAAGGGCGTACTATACTGTTTAACACTTTACTTGTTCTACCCAAATGAAGTATATTACACATCAGTTGTTACGTCAACCTTCTCAACATAATCTCCTTGTAACTGTATGCACTTTTGCCATCGATGTGTCAGCCTCTCCAGACCTTCCTGAAACCATTCTTTCGGAATGCTGCGTACCCATTCATTGACAGCTGTGTCCAGTTCTGAAAAATCCGCAAAACGGGTACCACGCAGAGGTTTCTTCATGTTCACGAACAGGTGATAATTACTAGGTGCCAAGTCGGGAAAGTATGGTGGGTGTGGCGGCACCGTGAATCCCATTTGATCAGTGGCAGCGGTTTCCGACTCGTTGGCTGAATGGTTAGCGTACTGGCCTTCGTTTCAGAGGGTCCCGGGTTCGATTCCCGGACGGGTCGGGGATTTTAACCTTCATTGGTTAATTCCAATGGCTCGGGGGCTGGGTGTTTGTGCTGTCCCCAACATCCCTGCAACTCACACACCATACATAACACTATCCTCCACCACAATGACACGCAGTTAGTTACACATGGCAGATGCCGCCCACACTCGCCGAAGGGTCTGCCTTGCAAGGGCTCCTAGAAATAGTCACACGAAATTATTTATTATAGTGGCAACGGTGGTCTCTCGGCTAGTGTGGGGGCGGACATGTAGCCATGAAGTCGGCTGGATTCTGATCATGGCGGTTTTCTGCACACGTCCACACCCCTCTGCAGGGTGTTTGGGCTAATTCCCATGGCTGCCTCCATTTCCGTAAATGTGATGCATTTGTTTCCTTGGATAGCCTGTTCGTCCTGAGCAGTGTTGGCTGGTGTTGACACTGTCACATTCCTTCCAGAACTGGTTCCCTTGTCTACCGATGTGCGCCCTATTTTTTAACCTCCACCTAGTTGTAAATTGTTTTCCGTGACGGCGCATTTCTGCAGTAGTTACGCCTTCTTTTCATAGGAACCAAGTCGTATAGCGCTATCCCTGACGGTTGCTTTCCATGTTGTCTGCTCCTACGCTGACAGTGCTTTTATGACTAGTGCATTCGTTGGCCCCTGTGCGTGTGATGCTACCAAACTATGGAACAAGACACTAGTTACACGTCACCACCTTCAAAAGTGAAATGTGAACCATACCCGGACGTACAAAAAGTAAAGTGTAAAACAATATTGTACGCCCCTCGCATTATAATACACACAGAGTAATTAAAAAAAAGGTGGGTAATGGTTCATTGTTAGCACTTGCGTGCCTCTTCTGAAAATGGTACCTGCATCTTGAGGCGTGCCTACCATATATCCTCGCACGACTATACACAACAGGTGGTCAATAAACCCACGGACGGCATGAATCCGCGCGAAGTTAGGCCTAGTCCAATTAAAAAAAAATGCAGTTCTTACTATGGAAATATTTACAATTTTTCGTCAGAATGTTGCCAAAGATTTCAGTCCATTTTGATGATTAAGATATTGTTTTAAAAACAATATCTTGTCTCCAGTTTCCTCATGTTTAGTCATAGACTTCTTGATTCTTTCGTCTAAAATAAAATGTCTTTTTTCTCTTCAAGAACCTTCGATATCATATGTTTCGGCTTCTTTTTTCAAAGTATATACCAACTTCTTATAGCGGGGATGAGCGAATGAGACGGTTGAACTTAGAGTAGAATTCCATCCTTCAACGGCATTGTTTGTTCGGTGTCGTTTTCCATGACATTTCCACAATCAAGTGGCATTTGTGGATTGTCCAACCACTGATCGACGAAGTAGTCTCCCAAATCAAAATCCACCCTCACTGTAGCGAAGTACGGGCACCCATATAGTAAACATAAAAATTGTTTGGTTGTAAAGCTACAAGTACTTCTCGGATATGTTGAAATCGCGCCGCTACGGCAAAGGACAAGGAATGCTGCTAATGTCTTGTTTAGCTTAAATAACCTGGTTTCGTAGCGCTCGGTGTTTGAGAGGAGCTAGATCCATTCTTACACGAGTGTAGCATTGGTGAATGGGTGTGAGACATGGGCAACTCCCGAAACATTTGAAGAGAGAAAGAATGAGGGAATGAATAGATGCATTTGACAGGGAAGTGCTGAGGAAGATATATGGTCCAATATGTAACGGAGAGGCTGGAAGGTGGGGAAGATGACATAAAGATGATGTTTATCGACTCTTTTGGCAACCAAATATCAGCAAGACGGTAGGAAAGGAAAACTGCGGTGGTTACGGCACGTTTAGAGGGCAGAAGAAACTGACCCAAACCGTTTGCTCACTTTACAGCCTTCTTCAAAACATCCAAGAACGAGGTGGAAGGATCGAGTGTTGGTGGTGATGTATCGGTTTGATCCTGTAGCTACTGTGCGAGATGCGAGGGACAGAAGAAGATGGGCTCACTTCTGTGAACAATACATGTGACTGTGACTATTATTATTATTATTATTATTATTATTATTATTATTATTATTATTATTATTATTATTATTATTATTATTATTATTATTATTATTATTATTATTAAATTACCTTGCAACTCTTCATAGGAATTCTTCTACTTCTTCTTCCTGGTCCCTTTCTCAACTTATTGGGGTCGGCATCTGACGTGGATTTGGTCTAGTTTTACGGCTGGTTGCTTTTCCCGACACCAACCGTATAGGAGAGGTGTATTCACTCTTGCATGTTTCTGGGTTGATTGATAGTGTAGTGCATATGTACGGGATAGTGTTGCGACGAACAGAAATACTTATTCCTCGAGCTAGTGGAATTATCCATGTGTACGGTAGTTAAAATGCCCCACCAAGAATCGAATCGGGGACGCTCTGAACCGAAGTGCTGTACATTCAGCCGAACAACCAGGCTTTACACAGGAATGTATAAATGGTAATAATTAGTATATCGCTTGTTTCATGTAATCCATAAAACATGAAAATTATTTACAATCGTACATCTATCGAGCTGGGTGATTCATATGAATCAAGTTACAGTTCAACAATATTTCCACCTCAACTGACGTAATGAATTGAATGCTACCGAAAACATATACACCAACATTTATGATATTGAGAGTTAATTTAAAATGATTATTTGTTCAAATGTTTTCATTATTAATTGCCACTTGGTTATCGACGTCAGTAGATCATCTGTTTTAACATGTTTAAAAAAGAATGACCAGAAAATATAAACATCGCCTGTTTTAATATTCACACACGAATTGGTAGATTGTGGAGAGCAGTTCTGATTGCATACGTAATGCACGTTCCACTGAGGAAACTGTTTGAGGGTGGACCAACACCTTTAACTAATTTTTTTTTTTTTTTTTTTTTTTTGCTATTTGTTTTACGTCGCACCGACACAGATATGTCTTATGGCGACGATGGGATGGGAAAGGCCTAGGAAGTGGAAGGAAGCGGCCGTGGCCTTAATTAAGGTACAGCCCCGGCATTTGCCTGGTGTGAAAATGGGAAACCACGGAAAACCATCTTCAGGGCTGCCGACAGTGGGGCTCGAACCCACGATCTCCCGATTACTGGATACTGACCGCACTTAAGCGACTGCAGCTATCGAGCTCGGTCCTTTAACTAATAAAGAACACACTTTCTTTCTTTCTTTCTTTCTTTCTTTCTTTCTTTCTTTCTTTCTTTCTTTCGTAATCCGTTTAACCTCCAGGGTTGGTTTTCCCCTCAGATTTAGTGAGCGATCCCACCTCTACCGCTTCAAGACCAGTGTCCTGGAGCGTGAGACGTTGGGTCTTGGATACAACTGCGCAGGAGGACCATTACTTCGCCCAGGCGGCCTCACCTGCTGTGTTGAAGACGGGCCTTGTTTGAGGATGGGAAGATTGGAAGGGATAGACAAATAAGAGGGAAGGAAGCGGCTGTGGGCTTAAGTTAGGTACCATCCCGGCATTTCCCTGGAGGAGAAGTGGGGAAACCACGGAAAACCACTTCGAGAATGACTGAGGTTGGAATCGAATTCCCCTCCACTGATTTGACCTTCCGAGACTGAGTGGACTCCGTTCCAGCCCTCGTAACACTTTTCAAATTTCGTGGCAGAGCCAAGAATTTAACCCGGGCCTCCGAGGGTGGCAGCTAATCACACTAACCACTACACCACAAAAAACCACACTTAATGACATTTTTCCTTCTCATCAGCAAAAGGGCCGACTAATATGAAATTTGATGGGGACAATATACAAATCTTACCCGGCATAAAATGAAATGGCGTATGGCTTTTACTACCGGGAGTGTCCGAGGATATGTTCGGCTCACCAGATGCAGGACTTTTGATTTGACACCAGTAGGCGACCTGCACGTCGTGATGAGGATTAAATGATGATGAAGAAAACACAAACACTCAGCCCCCATTCCAGCGAAATTAACCAGTGACGGTTAAAATTTCCAACCCTACCGGGAATCGAACCCCTCTGTGACCAAAAGCCAGCACCCTAACCATTTAGCCATGGAGTCGGACTTTCCTAGCATGATCACATATATGTAAATTTTACGTAATGCATGTCATTACAGAAAATCGGGCATTTAAAATGGCGGCTGTATAATGTACCCAGATTTGCATCGGCAGCAAGTCAGGCTTGGGCACAGTGTTCAGTATGAAAACGGTACAGCTGAGAGGAAGTTGCAGTCTATTTGTTTGCACTTGTGCACATTTTATTTACTAAAGCATTGTTGTGAACAGCATAATGCCCTCTACTATTTCAGTATTAATAACAAGTAATACGGTAAATCGACGGTTTGAACAAATCTTTTCGTGCGCGTAGGGGCGCGCGTCTGTGAGCTTGCATTCGGGAGATAGTAGGTTCGAATCCCACTATCGGCAGCCCTGAAAATGGTTTTCCGTGGTTTCCCATTTTCACACCAGGCAAATGCTGGGGCTGTACCTTAATTAAGGCCACGGCCGCTTCCTTTCAACTCCTAAGCCTTTCCTGTCCCATCGTCGCCATAAGACCTATATGTGTCGGTGCGACGTAAAGCCCCTAGAAAAAAAAAAAATCTTTTTTTTACCGCTTTTCTCCCACACTAGTTGGGTCGCGGGTGCGAACTGTGTCGCACATGTGGATCTGGTCCTGTTTTACGGCCGGATGCACTTCCTGACGCCAACCCTATATGGAGGGATGTAATCGCTATTGCGTGTTTTCTGTGGTGGTCGGTAGTGTAGTATCTTGTATGAATATGAAGAGGAAAGTGTTGGGACAAACACAAACACCCAGTCACCGAGCCAGAAGAATTAATCAGAAGCGATTAAAATTCCCGACCCGGCCGGGAATCGAGCCCGGGACCAGCTGAACCAAAGGCCTCGACGCTGACAATGGTTTGAACAAATAACATAATTACAAAAGAAAGAGAGAGAATAGTGGCAGCGTAGTCCAGACACTCGCAGGAGATCGGGCATGCGCAAATAGAATATGGGAGCGGTCTGGTAGCACTGTTGTCGATGTGTAGTGTGCATTTAACGGACATCCAGTTGGGAGTGTAGTTGCTGTGTGGCGTTGAAGTGAAGAGTGTCGATTTCATCGCTTTAAAGCATGTTTTCAAAAGGTGATCAGCCTTCGTGGATTAAAAATCGAGGTTGCCCGTGGCAAAAATGCATCAGAATGTTGTCGAGGATTACGTGAAGCCTGTGGTGAGAATGCATTACTGTATGGGACGGTCGCACGATGGGTCAAGGCGTTTCTTGGGGGTCGGGATGAGACTGCTGATTTGAACCGCACAGGTCGGCTGACCATTCCTCAGGATTAGAATGACGTCGTAAAAGGTCTCGTTTCCGTAGACTATCGATGGACTGTTCGGTAATTATCCGTAGAGGTTGATCTCAGTCGTCAAACGGTGTGTCACATACTGACGAAACGCCTTAACATGATGAAAATTTCGTCCCATTGGGTTCCACATCAACTCACCGACGCACAGAAATGAGACCGGCATGCACCAGCTGGCATTCACCTGGACAGATACCGCATCGAAGGAGACGTAATTCTGCAGCATATTGTCGCCATTGATGAAACGTGGGTAGGTGTGTACGAGCCTGAATCAAAGCGTCCAATCGAATGAATGGCGTCACCCAGGTTCGCCACGTCCACAGAAATTTCGACAGGAACCCAGTCGGGTGAAGCTAATACTGATTTTGGCATACGTTTCATGCGAGGCTATAGCCCTATCGTGTTGCATAACAACGCACGTTGTCATGTCGCAAACATTGTCAAGCTCTTATTGCAACGGTGGCATTGGGAGGTCTTGGAACACCTTCCATACTCGCCGGACATGATTCCTTTTGACTTCGATCTGTTTCCGAAGTTGAAGGAATCCCTCCGAGGCCGCCGATTTCCTGTACTCCACGCAGTAGAGCGCTCTGTCACTGTCATCAACAGAGAACACCTTGCCAACGGTCTCCGACGGCTTCCCGACATTTGAGAAAAGGGAATAGAGTTTGCGGATGACTACATTGAAGGAATGTAATAGAATTGTACTTGTTAGTTCATTAAACATTGTATTTTATCAATCACTTATATCAAGACGTCATTTATCTTAGAAAGTCTGTAACACTCTTATCACAAGATATAGCAAACTGGTCTTCCGATATGATGAAAATCTCTATATCAATATGGTGCAATTGATTATACTGAGTCATAATTCTGTATGAAGGGGAGTTCTTGTGTGAATCTGTGTTAGTTTTCAGATATTCCGGAATCTACTAGGAGTTACAGTAGGAACATATAATTAATTCTTTCTCCTATTTTACTACCGTCAGTTTTGTTATTAATTTACTAGTACATAAGCCTGTCTTCGACATTCGAAATAACTATCTATCAGGGGTGGTGCGTGGTATTGTTGCAGGGTTGCACAACTCCCAGTAATGTTGCACTTCATTTGTCGTCTTTTCTTCTAATGTTTTAGTTTAATAAACCTAACATGTATTCGAAAACATGTTAAAATCAACCATCTTTGGTCGTTCGCTGCACTAATGCTTCGTAACGGACTAACAAACGCTGCTGGCCTCGGAATCAAACTCAGGGGGTTTGCGTTACTACGGCAACTCCCTAGCGGACAGCGCGGCGCAATGTACCTCTGCACTGACGATCCTAAGCCTGTATAGCAGGGCCTCTCAAACGCCCAAGATCTCACGCGTGCAAATCGAGGCGCAAGAGCTCCATGCACTGTGCATCGTTCCCGCTCGGCTTGACTCGGACCAACGCTTCGTCTCTGGGCTACTCGGCTGAGCTCGCCTAAGCTCGGGTCTACTCGGTGCAACTCAGCTCAGATTTGGAGCGCGACGTAGCAAGTGCGGCAGAGGGAGACAGGGGGAGCGAGCGAGATAGGTGTGAGGAAAGAGAGAGTAAGCTCTATTGCTCCAAATCGAGGAGTGGGGGGTCTGCACTCTGGTCAACCAGGCGAAGTCTTCTTTTGCACCGTGCACAGCGCATGCACCAGGCGCATGCACTCGGAGAGGCCCTGCTGTATAGCATGCTCGCCAGTATCGGTCTCAGGGAGTTGCACGAGGCTAGCAAGTCCCCCTACCGAGAAACACTTCCAAATGTCTTCGTTAGCTTGCGCCACTCTGCGGAGATTACTTCATTCCTACTTTCTCTCCTCTCGCATAGATAATTTAAATTCCATTCTTAAAATTTACAATTTTTGCTTTACGTTGCAGGGCTAGGAGTTTGAAGGAAGCGACCGTGGCTTTAATTAAGGCACAGCTAAAGCATTTGCCTGGTGTGAAAATGGGAAACCGCGGAAAACCATATTCAGGGTTTCCGACAGTGGTGTTCAAACCCACTGTACCCCAAATGCAAGCTCAACGCTACGCGACCTTAACCGTACGACCAACTTGCTGGGTAATTTCTTTCCCACGCCGTACCAGACCACCCACAATACTACCAACACCTTGCTTCAATGAAAACAGGACGGCAAATTTTCAGCTCAAGTGAGGCAAAAGTAACTGTTCAAGGCCGAGTGGCTCAGACGGTTGAGGCGCTGGCCTTCTGACCCCAACGTGGCAGGTTCGATCTTCGCTCAGTCCGGTGGTATTTCAAGGTGTTCAAATACGTCACCCTCGTCAGTAGATTTACTGGCATGTAAAATAACTCCAGCACCTCGGCGTCTCCGAAAACCGTAAAAAGTCGTTAGTGAGACGTAAAACCAATAACGTTATTATTAAGAGTAACTGTAGTTACAGTGTATAATTAGCTTCTTATTTCCTGGGTTGTAATTGCCGGATATATTACAGTTTTATTAGGAATGTAGTTCATTACTTAACGATAATAGATTTTCCTGTTATTTCTGTAAGGTATAAAAATGTGATACTGAAAATATTGGTGCAACACCCAGCTTCAGATACCACCAGCCGCCACTGCTATCTATAAGGGAAATTCTAAATGGACCCTTAATATATCTCATGAATGTAAGTTAACATTTCCAGATTTTATGTGGCGTTCCAATTGAATCAAAACGGGCATTGTAGTGTTTCTTTACAATCCCTATTGAGCGCAGTTGTACTGTGACGGCTATGGATCTACGTACTCTCGAGAAAGCTGCATACAGCTGTCCAAAACGAAGCACCATCAACAGCGTCATATGCCCTCACTCCATATGGGCACTGCGGAAAAGTTTGTAATTTAACTCAGGCTTTTGGCAATTATTCTAGTGATTAGAAATTCCATAACACCACCTCCCGTACCCTGCCGGCCAACATTCTTGTGGGAAAAATATATTCAACGAACGGGACTCGAACCGGCTAACCACATAGACTTAATGCTTTAACGACCATAGCCACCGTGTGTGCTGCTCTTCGTAATGCTATCCAAGTCCTGATATAGATAGTGACCATTAGATTAGATTTAAAAGTACCAAAAGATCTGTCAAAAAGAAGTGGAGAATAGAAGGACTGAAAGAAGCAGCAACAAAGGTAGATTTTGAAGAACGAACCAATAAAGTAGATAATAGAAGTGATGAGCCAATGTAGTGGAATAACATCAAGCTGAGGATAATTGAAGCAATAAATGAGCTCTTAGGAAAAAGGAAATAGGAGCCCACAAAACCTTGGATGACAGAAGAAATACTAAACCTAATTCAAGAAAGGAATGAGCTCCGGCAGGAAAACAATGTAGATGACTACAAAAGGATTAAAAATCAGATCACAACCAAATGCAGAGAAGAAAAAGAGAAATGGACCAAAAGCATTGGTGAAGAGATAGAAGAATATATAAAAAAGAAAAACAGGATCAAGTTTATAAGAGAATAAATACCCTTCAGTACAAAAATAGAACCATATCTGCAGTTGTAAAAAAAAAAAGGAATACGATATGTGCTCGCTGGAAAGAATACATAGAAGAACTGTACGATGATAAGGACTTCAAGAATGAAAATAATCTAATTGAAGACATCAGTGAGTGTGGAAGAGAAATTAATGTCCTCCAATCATGAGACATGAATTTGAACATGCCCTTCGGAGTCTGAAAGAAGGAAAAGCAACTGGTGTTGATGACATCCCAGAAGAATTGAAAAATGTAGGTATTAACATGAAAGATCAGTTATTCAGAGTAATAAATGAATGATACGAAAGAGGAGTTGTGCCAGAAGACTTCACACAATGCAGAACCATTACCATACCTAAAATAGGAAGGGCAGTTGACTGCACCAATTATTGAACACTATCAATATTAACACATGCCTTCAAGATACACATTAACATATTTAAGAACAGAATAAAAGGAAAAGTAGATAAGTATGTTGGAGGAGACCAATTTGGATTTAGAGAAGGCAGTGGAACAAGAGAAGCAATTCTGGCCTTACGCATGTTATTGGAGAGAAGGATGGAAATGAATAGAACAACTTATTATCTTATCTTCAGTGACTTAGAAAAAGCTTTTGACAGTGTGAACTGGGAACTACTCTTTATAACTATAAGGAAAATAGGACTGGACTGGACTGGAAGGACAGAAGAATGATTAATCAACTGTATCTGAACCAAAGCACAAAAATAATCATCAATCAGGTAGAAGAAAAGGCCAGGATTAGAAAAGGAGTTAGACAAGGTTGTCCCCTATCACCGTATTTGTTTAATATGTTCATTGACGAAGCTATTCAGATCATGAAGGAGAAGACAGAGGGAATAAAAGTCAATGGTGACAGGATATATTGTATCAGATTTGCAGATGACATCGTATTAATTGCAGACTCAGAAAAGGAAATGTATAGAATGCTGAAAGTCCTCTCAGACACTCTTAAACTATGGAAATTAAAAGTAAACAAACGGTAAACGAAAGTAATGGTAGTACGGGAAAATATGGAAGAAATTAAAACCAATATAAAATTTGATGACGTCAGAATTGATCAGCTGAAACAATTCTGTTATCTTGGTAATATGATAACAGAGGATAATAGATGCTTCCTGAAGGTAAAGAGAAGATGGCAAAACAGGCATTTATGAGTAAGAAAAACATTTTAACCAGCACACACATGAATATAGATGTCAGGAAATTCTTTGCAAAATCATTTGTATGGAGTACACTTCAGTATCGAAGTGAGAGTTGGACTCTGGGTAAATTGGAAAGGAATCGACTTGAAGCTGCTGAAATGTGGATAGGGCGGAAAATGACCAAAACGAACTGGACGGAAAGAAAAACCAACCTGGAAGACTTAAGCGAAGTTAAAGAAGAGAGAAGATTATTAAAGGAAACGGAAAACAGGAAATTAAAATTTATTGGACATGTCATTAGACACAATACTTCCATCACTAACATTCTTGAAGGGAAACTGCTGAGGAAAAAAGGAAGAGGAAGACCTAGGATGAAGTATTTGGACGACATCAAGAAGAAGTTAGGTTGTGACAGTTACATGAAACTGAAACGAACAGCCAATGAAAGAAGAGCGTGGTTGCATCGACGAGGCATCAGCCTTTAGAATATTGATTAATCGATAGAGGAAACCCCAGAATGAAAAAAAAAATGGTTCGTTCATTTCACTGAAAGGTAGTATTTTTCACTGAAGAGTTCAAGTATGATGGTCATCATTGCACTGTTCTCGTCAGTGTTGCCAACTTAGCGGATTTTCCGCTAAATTTGGCGGAATTAGAAGACTGTCGGCGGAGAAATATACTATTTAGCGGACAGCGGATTTTTTGGCGGAATTCTAGATTTATTATAGCGGAATTTAGCTTTTTATCCATTTTACTTTTTAAAAAATGTACTCCAGTCCGTCCCTTGAGCTATTCCGTATTTCTTGTCAGGGGCTAGCAGTCACATGAGGAAAACATGTTATTTGGATTTGATGTTATCAGATCATGGTATCATAAACTTGCAATGCATGAGGAATGGGTACTTATCTCGTAGTTGACGAATGACGACAGATAATGAAACTGTGAGAGAGTAGCATTTATATTTAGGCTATGAAGGAAGACCGTTTAATGAACTGGCCTGTTCTGTGTGTGGCCCTTGAGGTAGGGGATTCACTTAGTTTGCACCCGGCAGTAAAACGCCTACAAGTTTTAGCTCGCCGGCTCGCAAGGCAGGGGGCTAATCCCAGTGAAACTCACAGATCAGATGAGTACAGACATTTATTATTATTATTATTATTATTATTATTATTATTATTATTATTATTATTATTATTATTATTATTATTATTATTATTATGTGCGTATGGACCCAATGGATCACGCAAAGCTCTAACGATTCTGTTTTCTGAGTTGCCAAACAGCTCTCATCCTTTCTCCGTGGATCCTTTTTCGTTCTTCTGTCCACTTTGCTCCAGTCTTCTTTTTCACTTCGTTCTCTGGTTGCTCTTTCCATCCATTAATCTTTTTCCTATAGAGGTTTCTGTCCGCGGTGTCATTTGAGTTCATCTGGGCTTTTTCCAGATCCTTCTTCACTTCCAGTACCCATGGAATATTTTTTAGATGTTCTGTGTAGGTGAGAATCGTGGTGTCAGTCTACTTGCCGGCAGTCTGCGGACGTGCCCATAAAATTTCAGACGTCTTTTGCGGATGTCTGCTGCAATGTTAGAAAGCTCTTCTGTCACTTTGCGTGACCTCAGTCTATATCCATCTTCTGTTTTTCGGGGGCCGATAATTTTCCTCAGATTATTATTATTATTATTATTATTATTATTATTATTATTATTATTATTATTATTATTATTATTATTATTATTATTATTATTATTATTTTGAGATCGGATTTCTTGGCGGAATTTTAGCGGATTTTTAGTAGTATTTAGCGGATCTTGAAAATATAAGTTGGCAACACTGGTTCTCGTAGGCCTTAACTGGTACGTATTTCTCTCAAATATATCTGTGTACTACGTTATCATGGCGAATATGCGACGACTTAGCTAAAAAAACGCATTTTTCTTGTATTTTTCTTGTAACGAAGATTTAATAATCTATAACTGGCATCAATTTCAGCTGTTTAAAACCTTCCCGTTTTCTCAATGTCGCTGTGAATGACAGACAGAATTAGGGATTTTTTATAGCCTATATAGACTAATAAAGGATAAACGTACCCTGACATCAGCAGCTTTGAGTACGATAAAGGGTAGAGAAAATAACCAAACCTCTTCCCACTTCAGAATCTGAATGTGTCCTATTGCTTTCTAGGATGTGTTCATAATTAGCGTACGTTTGCGGTGAGACAATTGCTCCCACTCTGAAATTACTTAGCAGTTATTTTTTGTCGGATATGAAGACTTAATTGCATCTGTATTTATTTACGCAAAGAGAAAAGAAAACAAAGAAAAAAAAGCGTTAAAATTGAGACCTGTTAAACGTTAATATGTAGTGTGCCATTTTACGAGGCGAGTCTACTGTGTTTTATTTTATTTTATGTTATTAATTTAAAAATAGCTTGTTGGTGAGCGTCTACAATCCATTTTAATAGCATTATTTATGAAGTGCTGGTGAGTTTTAAAATCTAATTATTAAACGCAGTTGTTTAGCATGTAATTAATTAGGCCTCCTCACATTTGTTCTTTTACCCCGTTCACATTTCAAATAAAACCTGAGCAAGTGGCAATTAAGTGAATAAAGAGCCTATCGGTAGCATTAATTAGACAGTAACGCATTTCTATTTTCCTTTTGATTTTTTAAATGTCATATGCCGCAAACTACGTATGTCTTGTGTGTAATTTGACATGTACAGAATAGTGCCTTGTGTCATCATGGGTAGGTATTTATTAACTAGCTGTAGTTCCGTCGTTGACGAGTTAGTTTTGTTTGTTAAGAAGGAAGCCATACTTTGCAGTGTCTACTTAGTCAAATAGGACATAAAAATGTTCCTGTCTGTCAAACACACAACATTTCAATATAAATTATAACACCATAAACATACCTGTATAAAATACATACTATTACACAAAAAATGACATGTACCGAGCTCGATAGCTGCAGTCCCTTAAGTGCGGCCAGTATCTAGTAATCGGGAGATAGTGGGTTCGAACCCCACTGTCGGCAGCCCTGAAGATGGTTTTCAGTGGTTTCCCATTTTCACACCAGGCAAATGCCGGGGCTGTACCTTAATTAAGGCCACGGCCGCTTCCTTCCACTTCCTAGGCCTTTCCTGTCCCATCGTCGCCATAAGACATAATCTGTGTCGGTGCGACGTAAAGCAAATAGCAAAAAAAAAAAAAAAAAAAAAAAAATGACATGTTTCGTTCTACAAGAACATCCTCAGATCTCATTATTTATAATGTATAATGTTATATTTATAATTTATATTTGTTTTGTGTGTTTGACAGACTAGAAAAAAAATGTCCTGTTTGGGTTAGTTTTGGTCAGTCGTGTAATGAAATACGGTAAAACTTGTTAAAAGCGGAATCGCAAGCGACCAAGAAAAACAAATCCGAATTAGACTAGTTTTTGCATTACTATACAAATCATCGGGGGATTTTTTTGCCTTTAAACAGTAATTTTTAATATTATTTAGAGCTACTTTGCGGTATGCCTACCCACGACGCGCAGCTATTCATATTGATGTAGGTCTACGTACTACTATAGTACACACTGATTTGTTTATTATTATTATTATTATTATTATTATTATTATTATTATTATTATTATTATTATTATTAATCTTTATTATTACATACAGAATGGTAGGCTACACAGTATATCATTTTGGGTCTATAACAACACTATATTATACTATTTCAGAGTACTGGATATACGCAGTGTTTCCAACTTAACGGATTTTCCGCTAAATTTAGCGGGATTAGAAGACTGTCGGCGGAAAAATATATCATTTAGCGGACAGCGGATTTTTTGGCGGAATTCTAAATTTATTACAGCGGAATTTAGCGTTTTATCCATTTTATTTAAAAAAAATTGTACTCCAGTCTTTCTCCAAGCTGTTCCGTATTTCTTATCAGGAGCTAGCAGTCACATTAGGAAAACATGTTATTTGGATTTGATGTTATGAGATCATGGTATCATGAATTTGTAATGCGTGGGGAAAGACAAATGACAAATGACGACAGATAATGAAACTGTATACCGTGGTTCAAATCCCGGTCACCCCATGTGAGATTTGTGCTGGACAAAGCGGAGGCGGGACAGATTTTTCTCCGGGTACTCCGGTTTTCCCTGTCATTTTCCCTGTCATCTTCCATTCCAGCAACACTCTCCATTCTCATTTCATGGCATCTATCAGTCATTAATAAATCACTTTGGGCGTGGCGACCCCATCGTACTAATAGCCTATATATGATTCATGCATTACATCCCTGACCCGTTCAATGACTGGAAAAACAGGTTGTAATTTTTCATTTTCATTTTTTCAATCAAACTGTGAGAGAGTAGCATTTATATTTATGCTATGAAGGAAGACCGTTTAATGAACTGGCCTGTTCTGTGTGTGGCCCTTGAGGTAGGGGATTCACCTAGTTTGCACCCGGCACTAAAACACCTACAAGTTTTAGCTCACCGGCTCGCAGGCAGGGGGTTAATCCCAGTGAAACTCACAAATTATTATTATTATTATTATTATTATTATTATTATTATTATTATTATTATTATTGCCTATTTTTATTGCTCATTATTTGAGATCGGATTTCTTGGCGGAATTTTAGCGGATTTTTAGTAGTATTTAGCGGATCTTGAAAATATAAGTTAGCAACACTGGATATACGCTCCTTAAACTTATTTCGGTTATAAAACTCTATACAATACTTCACAACACTAAGCTTTCTTCAACAGATGGAAAGAAAAAAAAAACAACCCTTGTTTCCTCTTCTTTCTAATCGTGTCTTTCTGAATGCAGCCTTGAGCTGAGTACATTAGTTCAAGAAGAGTGGAAGTTAGGTGTAATGGCAAATTGCTTTACACCGGGCGAGTTGGCCGTGCAGTTAGGAGCGCGCAGCTGTGAGCTTGCATCCGGGAGATAGTGGGTTCGAACCCCACTGTCGGCAGCCCTCAAGATGGTTTTCCGTGATTTCCCATTTTCACACCAGCCAAATGCTGGGGCTGTATCTTAATTAAGGCCACGGCCGCTTCCTTCCCATTCCTAGGCCTTTCCTATCCCATCGTCGCCATAAGACCTATCTGTGTCGGTGGGACGTAAAACAAATAGCAAAAAAAAAAAAAAAAAAAAAAAGTTGCTTTACGTCACAAAAATCACTGTGGGCCTGTTCGTGGGTTCACATTCAAAATTCCACCTAACGTTGGGGCATCACTTTGATGAAATGAGTGCCTATTGCGCTATTCAGGGCCGACATGAACGACAGTCCACTGACCCCGGTTGATATCGAACCTGCAGTCTTGGATGTAACAAGCTAGTGCACTGATCTCTAGGCCAGACCACCAGGGACGTTTATGCACTGGTAATAAATTATAATGGCGTTGTAAACTTTTACTTTAGCACAGGCATCGGGGTTGTGGAATGCTGTTCTGCAGGAGTTCTTTAAATGCCGGAATTTGTCTCGTTTAAAGGGGGAGGTGCGCCTTTATAGGTAACAAAAATGTATTTATTATTTATTTTCTTTATATGTGCTGGTGAAAATTATTTTGTATCCAAGGTTTGTGAATTTATGCCACTTCCTACGTCCCACTGTGTCGTATGTTTGTTGCTTGTTTCTTGATATTTTAATCTCTTTACACGTTGTTTTCACCCGTAGCTGTCGTAACGTTCACGTCAAGCCATCTTCCGTCTCATTCTCTCCTGACTCCGCTGTTCTCCACCTGGTGCGCAGATGACCGACTACGAACCTGCTACGCAGGCTAGCAGGGGGGTGGTGATACTCCCACGTTGCGCGTCCCAGGTGGCGGATAGGAGGGTCCTAACCGGCTTGCCGGCGGACTTGAGGGAAATAAAATACCTCTCGCGGACCCAACACACAACCCCCTGTGGGTGGGGAACGCAGACGAAGAATACACCCACGGTATCCCCTGCCTGTCGTAAGAGGCGACTAAAAGGGGCGACCAAGGGATGATTGTCTTGCAACCATGAAACTACTTGTGATTAGTACCACCACGCGGGGAACATCATGGGTCGCTTTTACTTGCGTGTAGTACCACTATATTATGTACCAAATAGGTTTGTGATTAGTAGCACACTGGAGCACCGAGCGGTCGGCTTTTGCAGTACCTGTGATTAGTACCACCATATGAGCAGGACCATGAGATGGTAGCTACCATGGTTCTGTCTTGCCTATGATTAGTACCCACTATATGAAGAACACCACGGGATAGGGGAAGATCCCTGTGGTTAGTACTCTTATGTGCTGAACACCATAGGGTTGCGTTGTCTGTAAATGGCGCCGCAATGTGAGAAAAACCATAGGTCTGTAGTATATGTCGAATTTCATAACCTGTGAGTAGTACCATAATGTGTGGAATACCGCGAGTCTCTGCTACTTTTGATTAGTACCGCAGCATGACAAATACCATGCTTCTACATTCCTAGCGATAAGTACCGTTATGAGGGGCCGATAACTTGGATTTTGGACCCCCTTTAGACTGCAAGCATCATCGATTCAGTGTTATGCTATAGCCGCAGTCACTTGGTCAGTAATCATATTGTTTTACGTCCGAATCTGTGAATGTAAGGCATTGCGGGTCGCATCCACTGATTGCTTTAAATTCATCTCCATCCATTCATTCTTCGTCCTCATGTTATGAATTCTGGTCAGTGGAGAATTTTGAACTTTTAATTTGTCATTCCATTTCGTCTCATTTCGCACCATTAGGGGCCGATGACCTCGATGTTAGGCATCATCATCATCAGCAGCAGATGACCGATTGCTTTTTACATGCCTCCCATTATAATGAATGTAAAATGTGGTGTGGACAAACATTACCTACCGTCAGCCAAAATATTATGTGCAGTAGAGTTTGGAGGATTACCCCGCAATCATGACAGTATAAACCCCAAGACTTGTTCACACACAAAAAAAGTAAACGTAAACAATGTCGTCATAAAAGAATAAATCAATCATGTTAACAAGACCCAAAAAAAAAAATTGAAAAATAGGAGATAGATAATATATTAAATGAAAATGAAATGGCGTATGGCTTTTAGTGCCATAGTGTCCGAGGACATGTTAGGCTCGCCAGGTGCAGGTCTTTTGATGTGACCCCGTAGGTGACCTGCGCGTTGTGATGAGGATGAAATGATGATGAAGACAACACATACACCCAGCCCCCGTGCCAGCGAAATTAACCAATGATGGTTAAAATTCCCGACCTTGCCGGGAATCGAACCCGGGTCCCCTGTGTTCCCAGTATTCGGGAGATAGTAAGTTTGAACCCCACTGTCGGCAGTCCTGAAGATGGTTTTCCGTGGTTTTCCATTTTCACATCAGGCAAATGCTGGGACTGTACCTTAATTAAGGCCACGGCCGCTTCCTTCCCACTCCTAGCCCTTGCCTGTCCCATTGTCGCCATAAGACCTATCTGTGTCGGTGCGACGTAAAGCAACTAGCAAACTACCTGTTATACTGTTACATTTTTGAATTCTAAATCCTATGCACTTCTCTGCCAAAGCAGTATTAATGTTCTTCATCTCAAAAAAATATTGTACATATTTGGTCCTTTCGTACTAAAACATTAGGAGCGTGCAGCTGTGAGCTCGCTTCCGGAAGATAGTGGGTTCGAATCCCACTGTCGGCAGCCCTGAAGATGGTTTTCTGTGGGTTCCCATTTTCACACCAGGCAAATGATGGGGCTGTACCTTAACTAAGGACACGGCCACTTCCTTCCCATTCCTCGGCCTATCCTCTCCCATCGTCGCTATAAGACCTATCTGTGTCGGTGCGACGCAAAGCAACTGGCAAAAAAGAAGTACTGAAACATCTTGCAACTGACCTCAGATCATGTAAGGATTTAAAAGTCGAACGAACTTATTAATTAAACAGAAAATTCAATCGCTCCATTTTCCTCGTTTCATTTCAAGAATGCTAGGAGTGGGAAGGAAGTGACCATAGCCTTAATAAGGTATAGATAGCCCCAGGATTTGCTTGGTGTGAAAATCGTAAACCACGGAAAAATACATTCAGGGGGCGTTTTGAACCCATTATCACTGGAATGCAAGCTCACAGCTGAGCTACTCTAACCGCACGGCCACCTCGCTCGATATATTCAGTTCTTTTTCCTGTTTTCTTTTGGTAAATATGAGCAATGTGTCGTGTGTAGATGAAGACTGAGGTAAGCACAAACATTTAATCCCCGAGGCATAGGAATTAACGATACACAGTTAAAAACCCTGACCATTCAGCTAAGGAACCGGACTCTTGTGGAGATATTCAGTGAAGTGAAATATTTATAGAGCAGACTAGTCTAAACTAGGCAATGTTTGTTTGATTGGTTTCTTTTGTTTTGTTTTTCACATCACCTCGAAGAAATGGCCTGCAGAATTTTTATGTAGGCCTATATTATATCGAAGGTCGTGATCGTGGACAGGGCGAACAATAACTTGCCACACCTGATGCAAATAGGAGGCTTTGAGGTGGTGAGCAGATTCGTTTATCTCGGTGGCCTGATAACAAACAACGGAGGGGGGGGGGGGGCAGGGGGCTGCTCGGAATGCCTTGCAATGGCACGAAATGTGACGGCGAAAATGACGAAGATCTGGAAAGACGAATGTATGTCATTTGCCACCAGTGACAATCGCTCCTAGTCCATTAACTGTTTACACCTGCGCGTGACACTCTCCGGCTTCCTCCCCTGAGACAATGACCGCTGGAATAACCACGGGAAATCGCACAGGACTTTCCCTTTCGCTTCAAAAATTGCACCTGCGTGCTAGCCCCACTTCTCATTTTCGCTCCGAGTGCCATAGTGTTCTGGTCATAATTATTTCGTGCATTCTAGTTGTGTTTGGTGTGGAAGTTTCAACGAATAGTCACGGAAAGCGCTAACCTAACCCGGACACATTTGATGGACTTGCAGCCTGTCCAACGCGGCGCCCGCGGGCGCCATGGCACCCGAGGTGGCTTTTTATGGCGCCCTTCGCAATTAATTTCCAAATTAAATTTTACTTAATATTTGAAAACAATACTTTTGCATTTCAATAAATATTCTTACTTTCCTCTTAAAAATAACATCCTCAAAGTCAGGAAATTTGTTATATCCGTACCTCCAAAAAAAAAAAAAAAAAAAAAAAAAGGGCTTTGAGTAAGCCTTAAATGTGATCTAGGCCTAACTGACTCTTGTCTGCAATTAGTGAAGAGATAGAAGAAAGGTTCAGAAAGAGAGCTATTCGACATGTAAGTAGTTGCGACAAAGGAAAATCCTCCACAAACCTTTCACTGTGGGGGGGCTATACTGAAAGTCAAGTCAAGTTAAATAGAAATTCCCTTTCACATTTTCCAAATTTGAAATCTATGGCAGATACGGTAAATGGCGGCAAGCGTGATTTTTCATCTCTCCCTAAACATCTTGAAACTCTTGGGTCCGAATTTGGTATCAGATTTAGCCAGTTTGCTTGAACCAGTGATCATGTTTGTCAATAATCCCTTCGCTTCTGTTGACGTTTGTGAGCTTGGAGGGAGGGTGTGTGAAATATTCGAAAATTATAATCCTGAAGAATTAGAAATGGCAATTTTAAGCCTTCAATCAGACCATTCTTTGAAATCCTCGTACGCAACATGTGGCAATTTCTGGACTCCGGTGGACGGTAAAAAATATCCCATTACCTGCAGTGTTGCTCTGAAGATCCAATCGTGTTTTGGTTCAACCTATCTTTGTGAAGTCGCGTTCTCGTCTATGAACATAATAACAAACAAATAGCTGCCTCTGTGGATCCGTGGTAGAGTGTCGGCCTCCGGATCCCAAGTTAGCGGGTTCAAACCCGGCAGATGTAGTCGGATTTTTGAAGGGCGGAAAAAAGTCCAATCGACACTCCATGTCGTACGATGTCGGCATTTAAAAGATCTCTGGTGATACATTTGGTATTTACCCGACAAAATTATTTAAATCTCAGCCATAGACGCCCAAGAGAGATCCGGTTTACTCTAGGTCCGCTAGACGGCAGACAGAGTAAACCGGAACGTCGAAATTGACGAGCAGACAGCCAGATGGCGTCAAATCGAAATGTCTGCAAACGATAGCTGAGGCCATACGATTATTATTATTATTATAAAAAACAAATACCGATCCTGCCTGACAGACTCACACCTGGATGACGTGTAAAGAGCAGCATGTTCCAGTTACACACCAGACTTTCCTCAACTTGCAGCGAGCATGCAGTGCCAGATTTCACATTAATTATGCGAGTAAATATATTTTCATATAATTTTTAATTCTAGATTTATTATTATTATTATTATTATTATTATTATTATTATTATTATTATTATTATTATTATTATTATATGATAGGATTCACCATATTATATTCTGCTCCTTATTTCACGTATACAGAATCTTCTCTTTCTTTATCATCCACGGCAGAAGCCAATAAAAAAGCCTCCTCTTCAATTGACCCGCGATCTTTAAACAGCTGCCTAGCATAGTTTATCTTAGCTTTTCATTCATGACATAGCACAACACAGCTTGGCATCAGTTAGCATAGCGTAGCTTACCGTAACTTAGCTTTCTGTGTATGGTGGCTTTTAGGCTGGTAAATGCTCTGGTTTCCCCCCATCGCCAAATGCACATCTGAAACCTGGATAATTAATAAAGCCGAGAGATGGAAATGTGGGTGCATCGCCGATTATCCTGGACCGAGCATCGGACGAACGCTTCGGTCCTAGAAGAACTCAAGATCAAGGACAGGCCAGGTCTATTTGCGATACTTTGGTCACATATCAAGGAGGACTGGAGCTATGGAAAAGCTAATCGTAGAGGGCAAAGTGCAAGGAACAAGGACCCGAGGAAGAGCTCCGGTAAGGTGGATTGTCCAGATGAAGGAGTTGGTTGGGAGGTCTCTACATCAAGCGACGCATCTAGCGCAGGATAGAAGAACGTAACCACACATGACATACCACCACGCCCTGTGACGAGTACATGGATAGGAGAGAGAGAGAGAGATGATATACCGTCGTTGCGCCTACTAAAACCGCTGTGTGATAATGTTGTGGAAAAATACTGACCCGTAGTACGTATTACCAAGAGTGAGAAATTCCTTCAAATTACTCGCACAGTAGTGAACCTTACCGGTCAAAGTTCTAAGCTGAAATATTATCGCTTACTGGTTTTCGCGGGTTAAATGACGATTATTCTATATAATAAAAATCTTCCGGGTTATTCCGACGTGGTACACTCCTCCCATTCCTTCCTTCCTTCCTTCCTTCCTTCCTTCCTTCCTTCCTTCCTTCCTTCCTTCCTTCCTTCCTTCCTTTGGAAGGATGAAATTGGATGAAATTAGTATATTCCCATTTTAAAAAAATTAAAGTTTCTACCTGTTTTTCAGTAATTAGGTATGTGATCGAAAGGAATAGGACAGTATTTTATGAGTCCCTCCATACAATTTAAGAATTTGAAAACAGAACGTCTGTATCTTTACGAACCAGAAAATATTTGAGATTGAAAACCTTAATAATAATATATTACCATCATGCAGTATTTTATTCTCAGACTCATTGGTTGAATGGTCAACGTTGAGACCTTCGGTTGAGAGGGTTCCGGGTTCGATTCCCGGCCGCGTTGGGGGTTTTAATCGCGTCTGATTAATTCTTCTGGCCGGGGGAATGGGTGTTTGTGTTTGTCCGAACACTTCTTTTTTCGTATTCAGACAACACCCTACACTACCAACCACCACAGAAACACGCAATAGTAAGTACATCCCTCCATACAGGGCTGGCGTCAGGAAGGGCATTCGGCCGTAAAAAGGAGCCAAATTAACATGTGCGACACAGTTCGAACCCGTGCCCCCCCCCCCCCCGAGATGCCTGGTGCAGGTCTTTCGAGTTGACGCCATATAGGCGACTTCCGTGTCACCTGAGATGAATTCTAATGCTGAAAACGGTAGAAACTCCTAGCCCCCGTGCCAGAGGAATTAACTGATGAATGTTAAAATCCCTGACCTGTCGGGAATTGGACCCGGGACCTCTTGGATCAAAGTCCAGTATGCTAACCATTTAGCGATAGAGCCGGACAGTATTTTCTTGGTGTCATCCTGATTGCTAACAAGAGGGTACCTGAAGGGGATGATTTGGGTTTGACACACATTAATGAGTCGAGATTGCAGCCAGGTATAGAGGCGCTTAAGCAAGAATATAATGAGCAAGAATATATCATTTTATATATGTCACGCTGCTTATCTAGGTGGATTGTGGCAGCAGTATGCGTCACTAGAGGCACCTAAAGTCTTCTGAAGTTCTTTAGAAAACCGCTTTACCGGGCGAGTTGGCCGTGCGCGTAGAGGCGTGCGGCTGTGAGCTTGCATCCGGGAGATAGTAGGTTCGAATCCCACTATCGGCAGCCCTGAAAATGGTTTTCCGTGGTTTCCCATTTTCACACCAGGCAAATGCTGGGGCTGTACCTTAATTAAGGCCACGGCCGCTTCCTTCCAACTCCTAGGCCTTTCCTATCCCATCGTCGCCATAAGACCTATCTGCCCATAGCAAAAAGAAAACCGCTTTAATTATTACCAGGGAGATTTGAATTTATTCACAAACCAGCTCTGGCAATAAAGAAAGCGGCCGTCAGGCCTTGTCATTCTAATTAACCTAACATATAACAATCCCGTCACCTAAAATAAATGATATACAGTGGACGCCGCTTATTGTAATCACGGATAATGTTATCAGCCGCATTATGTAATCACTATTATGAAATCCCTTACGGACGCTTTCTTCTTCAAATATGAAAGTTCTAAAGGCTGTAAAACCTCCAAGGAACGACTGTTCTGCGAGTATGTCTGGTGAAAAGAAAGTACTGTTAATGATTGGGAAAAGTAAGAACCCACGTTGCTTTGAAGACATCAATAAATTTCCAGTGGACTATCATTCCAATTCTAATGTATGGATGACTGCCCTGATTTTCAAAGAATGGCTACTGAAGTGGGATAATAGGCTGGGCCGTAAAATAGTTTTGCTGGTTGACAACTGTGCAGCACACATTGTGAATTGTGAGCTCAAGAACATAAATGTTGTTTTCTTACCGACAAAAATGACTTCTTTAATTCAACCATGCGATCGAGGAATCATTCGCGCCATCATAGCGTATTATCGCCATGAAATGCGCACAAGAATCTTAGGAAACATAGAGGACTCATATAAAACTAGTGCCAGTGCCCTTCCCAAAAGAACTAGCCTTCTCGATGCCCTGCATCTTCTAGCCATGTGATAGGATAATGTCCCAGTACATACAATAAGGAACTGTTTCCGGTATGGGGGATTTTTAAGAGAGTTACCAGAAGTAGACGAGTATGTTGAACTTTGTCCAACAGGCTTAACGGAAGTTAAATTTCAGGAATGGATGCACATTGATGAGGGCATCATTATCGATGCGAAACAAATACGACATATGTGAGGCAGTTACTTCCATAGAATTAGGTAGGTGAGGAACATGGAGCAGAAGAAAGTGATGCTGATGATGATGATGATGCCGAAACTTCCCGAATACACTGTACTGCAGTGCTGTGTACCGGTATCTGTTTCATTGTAGTGCATGTAGGTTATGAATAAATACAGTAGGCTACTTATCAATTTTTATTTTTCGGCTACTGTTATCAATCGGTTAATGTTATAAAATTATCTACGTTCCAGAGTGATCATAATAAGCGGACTCCACTGTACTTACAGTCAGCATTTACAAATCTACATTTACGACTTTGCTCAACAGCTTAAGCACTACTCCAAATTAAGTACATATTGCATTGTTTTCAAAAAAAGTTTTATTTCGCCGTTTTCCTCGTAGTGTTTTGTGATTTTCGCGATTCTTTCATCTAGCGCCACGTACTTCTTCCTTTCAACCCCTTCCGTGTGGAGTTCCATTCTCATTATTTTTAGGATGGAGTGCTCCGCTTGAGACTTTAAATTCTTCGTGTTGGGTAGGAGAGCAAAGATTATGGGCGAGTTGGCCGTGCGGTTAGGGGCGCGCGGCTGTGAGCTTGCATCCGGGAGATAGGTTCGAATCCCACTGTCGGCAGTCCTGAAGATGGTTTTCCGTGGTTTCCCATTTTCACACCAAGAAAATACTGGGGGTGTACGTTAATTAAGGCCATGGCCGCTTCCTTCCAAGTCCTAGTCCTTTACTACCCCATCGTCGCCATAAGACCTATCTGTGTCGGTGCGACGTAAAGCCACTAGCAAAACAATAATAATAATAATAATAATAATAATAATAATAATAATAATAATAATAATAATAATAATAATAATAATAATAATAATAATAATCCCGTGGGGTTTTTGCCTGTTCCCCTATCGGGCGCGTCCCAGGTGGCGGATCGGGGGGCTCGCCGGACTTGTCCGGAGGGCTTGAGGGAAATAAAATACCTCTCGCGGACCAAAAACAGGCACAGCCAGAAAACATCTTGAGGCAACCTCTGAAGCTCAATACCTTAGTTGTAACTATGAGATTGACAAAGATCAATCTCCCCATTATCTTCAACTTACTAGCATGATGGCAACGTCAGTTAATGATACTACTACCCCAGGCCCTAGTATTCATACTAGGTTTTCTCGGTCATCGGATTCTGGGGGACCGAGAACATCATGCGGGAATGTATCGGAGCTTCCCAAATCTCTTCGCCCAAAGGAAAAACATTTTATTGGCACTTTAAACATCAACACGCTTCGCAAAATTGGAAAGTTGAAGCACTTAACAGACACATTAGACCAACTCAACATCCAAATTCTGGCACTCCAAGAAACTAGGTACAGTGACGAAAATCATTTTGAATCAGGAAACTATAGAATTTATAAAGGTAAACCAGCTACCCTCCTCCCTAACAAAATATTACAATTTGGCACTGGTTTTGCAGTGAGAAAAAATATCACAAATTCGGTATTATACTTTACATCTCCTTCTGAAAGAATTTCGCTAATGACAATCAAATCAGGAAACAAAGCTTATACACTAATCAATGCACATGCACCTACAAACAATTACAATCAAAAAGACCCACAGAAGGTAGATGACTTCTGGGAATTACTAGAAGAAACTACAGCCAAAGTTCCAAAACATCATGTCAAAATTCTGCTGGGGGACTTCAATGCACAAATTGGCAAAGAGAAGAAATTTAGGACCACTGTAGGACTTTACCCTGCTCACAAAAGAACCAATAAAAATGGAGAACGTTTAATTGGCTTCTGCGAGAATTTCGATCTAAAATTGATGTCAACCCATTTCCTGGCACTTCCACAAAAGAAAATGACATGGAGATCCCCGAACATGCATTTAGGAGAATTTCAACTAGACCATGTGGCTATTTCCAAGAAAAACCAAAAAGAAATTATGAACGTTAAAGTCAAAAAGGGAATTATTGACTCCGACCACCACCTATCTCTTGTTAAAGTAAAGTTTCAACCCAACAGGAAGAAAACCAAAACAATCAGAAACCCAAGAATCGACCCTGAATTTCTGAGACAGAACTCAGACAATTTCCTTGCGAATATCTCCAACGATGCTCCTTCAAACTGGCTAGAACTCAAGGACACACTCTTGAAAGCTTCACAAAACATCAGCAATCCCCCAAGGAAACGCAAACACAGGTGGTGGAATGACACCTGTGACAAGGCCATAGAAGTCAGAATTAGGTCCTGGCTAAACTGGAGTTCCCATAAAACTGATCAAAATCGTGATGAATTCTTCAAAACACAGAAACAAACCTCAAAAATCATCAGATCTGAAAAACGAAAATATCATCAAAACAGACTGGTAGAAATAGAAGAAGATTTCAAGAAAAACAATACACGGAACTTCTACAGAACATTCAGAGAAGAATTATCCAATTACCAGGCACCTAGTCTCTGTTTCAAACGTACAGATGGGACTTTGGAAACAAGTAATAAGGGAAATTGTGAACTCCTAGCAAACCATTTCATGGACCTTTTAAACTGTGAATCTCCAAAGGTACAATTCACCTATGAAAAACCAACACCTAATCCAGATTCAGAACCCCCCACATTACAAGAAGTCAAACAAATAATCAGAGATTTAAAAGACAACAAAGCACCAGGAGAAGATGGAATAATCGCTGAAATGTTGAAAATTGGTGGTGACAAACTGGCCCAGAGTATTCAAAAAATCTTACAGGACATTTGGTTTTCTGAAGAAATTCCGGAGGATTGGAAATGTGCATTGATTCACCCACTTCACAAGAAAGGAGACAAATCAGATATTAATAACTACAGAGGAATTTCTCTCCTCTCACTCGTATATAAAATCTTCTCTAAAGCTCTACTTAATAGATTAGAGAAACAAACAGACCACCTGATCGGAGATTATCAGGCTGGATTCCGAAAAGGGAGATCCTGCGCAGAACAAATCCTAAACCTAAAAACCATACTACAGATTCGCAAAACCAAACAAACAGTAATCACCTTTGTTGACTTCAAAAAAGCGTATGATTCCATAGATCGGCAGACCCTGTTCAACATACTAGAGGAATTTCAAGCCGACAGGAAAACGAGGGAATTGATTAAACAAACTCTGACCAACACAACATCAAAAGTTGTTCTTGGGAGAAATTTCTGAACCGTTCGAAATCAGAACTGGCGTCCGACAGGGAGATGGACTATCCCCACTACTATTCAATTTAGTTTTGGAAAAAGTGATTCGTGAATGGAGAAAAGAAACTAAAGGTATAAACATTGGCAGACTTCTTAAAGACAAAATTCACCTTGACTGCTTAGCTTTCGCAGATGACCTTGCGATCCTTTCGAACAACAGACAAGAAGCAATCCAATCCATAGAAAAATTGAATGAAATAGCCGCAAAAACCGGACTTCAAATTTCATTTGAAAAGACGCAGTTTATGGAAGGAACTAAATCAAGATTCGACAATCAACCATTAATCACCAATTGTGGAATAATTTCCCAAGTAGACAAATTCAAGTATCTAGGTGAAATTATTCAGCCAGCAGGGTTAAATCAGGAAGCTAACAAAGAAAGAACTGCTAAACTGCAAAGGGCTTACAAAATCACATGGAACAGACACAACAAAAGATGTATATCAAAAAATGCAAAATTACGACACTACAATACAGTCATCAAACCAGAGGCACTTTATGCATCTGAAACACTGATCATTGGCGGCAGGTCACAAATGAAAAGCATTGAGAAACAAGAGAGGAAAATTCTCAGAAAAATCCTAGGACCAAAGTTCGAAAATGGAATTTGGATGAAAAAGAAACCACACGAAATTTTTCAATTCACAGAAAAAATCACAGATACCATCAGAAAGAGACGACTAAAATTCTACGGACACCTACACAGAATGGATAACAACAGGCTGACAAAGAAAATTCTAAATCTAGCTCTAACCCTGAAAATCCGCAACAATTGGTTAGCAGAAATTCATGAAGATCTACAAGAAATGGGTATTGAGGACGAAACCATTCAAGATAGAATGAAATTTAGAAGCTTAGTAAACAAACATAAAGTTGCAGAGAAACCAACAAGAAAAAATACAGGCTGGACAGAAACACGCAGAAAGGAACACAGTGAAAAAATGAAGAGATATTGGGAAGAAAAGAAGAAGAAACATTGTGCAAAATAAGTTCAAACGCGCTCCACAGCTGGGCACAACGAATCAAATAATAATAATAATAATAATAATAATAATAATAATAATAATAATAATAATAATAATAATAATAATAATAATAATAATAATCATCTATTAATAATACAACTTTCACTAATCCACCATAAACAACTACCCCTCTAGTTATGTTATACATTAAAAAAAGGATAATCTTCTAAATGGTAAGATTACCTCAAACTCATGCCCTTGCTGGTGAGATGTAGTGTTTACAGTACACTGTGTCTTCTGGTATGGGTTAGAATAAATTTGTTACTTTCATTGACCTGTCTCAGTCTCATCCTTGACTTTGACAGTATGAAAGTGACCGAGGTATGTGTGATGCTAGTAATACCATTCCTTATGCAGCCAGTCCCTGCTATGAATGGTATGAAAATATCAATCATGGGGTCAGTTGGTGCGTGCATCTCATTGGGCTTGGCAGACTGATATGCGAGCAACTTCTGGCTCGATGAGAAAAGCAACGGGAAACTACCTCACTCCTCATTTCCCTAGTACGCCTCTTCAGTGATACCTAGGCCATCTATGGCAGCTGTTGGCATAGCTGTGGAGGATCAAACCAGCCTTTGGGCTGAATACCCAACACAACATACAACATACCTCAAACTAAAATATTCAGTCGCTTAAGTGCGGTCCGTGCATCTCAGTGGGCTTGGCAGACTGATATGCGAGCAACTTCTGGCTCGATGAGGAAAGCAACGGGAAACTACCTCACTCCTCATTTCCCTAGAACGCCTCTTCAGTGATACCTAGGCCATCTATGGCAGCTGTTGGCATAGCTGTGGAGGATCAAACCAGCCTTCGGGCTGAATACCCAACACAACATACAACATACCTCAAACTAAAATATTCAGTCGCTTAAGTGCGGTCAGTATCCAGTATTCGGGAGATAGTGGGTTCGAACCCCACTGTCGGCAGCCCTGAAGATGGTTTTCTATTTTCACACCAGGGAAATGCTGGGGCTGTACCTTAATTAAGGCCACGGCCGCTTCCTTCCCACTTCCAGCCCTCTGCCGTCCCATCGTGGCCATAAGACCTATCTGTGTCGGTGCGACGTAAAAAAACAAATAGAAAAAACTAAAATATTCAACATTTTCAATAAGAAAAATATTTTTAAAAATATGGTTAGGTTATCTAAAACATCCCAGTGTACCAGTTAATATTAATACTACTAGAACAAAGTTAAATATGAAAATTGTATCTGTTTTATTTATCTCACGTCAACACTAATCTCTTGTTCGCAATCTGGACAGGGTATATTTAGTTGTTCGGAATCTGGACGGTTTTTGCCTTGTTCGCAATCAAGACACAACCATTTTGTTAAACTGTGTACAGTGATTCTAAAAGTGAAAGTACTGGCGTTTGTGTCGGATTGAATTGAGTGCTTGATACCTATCAGAGCTTCCATTCGTATACTGACGATAATTTGTCATTCAGTGCAAAGCCTACTTGATTAAATAGTGAAGCGTAATTTATGCAGTGTTGCAACAGTGTTCCCACATACGCAGGGGCAGGCACCGAGTCAAACGCACGATGTTTAATACATGTTGGCCTTATCGATAGCCTGTGTAATGTAATCAGATTTGTGTGTGTGTACGGGATGTACTTTAAAGAGCCATCATAAACTGGATGGAGGTGGGGAGACCTATAATCCCAAGGTTGCTGTGACGCCAACAATGGCCTGTATACACCCGTGAATACTAATTACTAATATAGCTCTCTCTCTCTCTTGTTGTAAACTACTAATTACAATCACTTTAACGGTATCAAGATTCTAATCAGAATTTTGCAGTGCTATTTTCTTGTTACAGATTCGCCTCTTCAATCAATCGTCAATTAATTATAAAGTGATCTCTATTTAGGACTGTCGCCAGATTGCAAATTCTCTAACAGTCCTTTCTTTCTTTCTTTCTTTCTTTCTTTCTTTCTTTCTTTCTTTCTTTCTTTCTTTCTTAATCCGTTTACCTTCCAGGGTTGGTTTTTTGCTCGGACTCAGCGAGAGATCCCAGAAACTCCGAAAATTGAAAAACCGTACAGAAATTCAAAATAAACCGTATTCTTTATCGTAAAACCGTACCGTACCAATATCCACTCAAATACAGTAAAATTCAGTAGAATGCATGCAGTCCGCCTCTGTGGGTGTAGTGGCTGGTATGAATAGCTGCCACCTTCGGAGGTCCGGGTTCGATTCCCGGCTGTGCCACGAAATTTTGAAAAGTGGTACGAGGGCTGGAATGGGGTCCACTCAGCCTCGGGAGGTCAACTGAGTAGAGGTGGGTTCGATTCCCACGTCAACCATCCTGGAAGTGGTTTTCCGTGGTTTCCCACTTCTCCTCCAGGCAAATGCCAGGATGGTACCTAACTTAAGGCCACGGCCGCTTCCTTTCCTCTTCCTTGTCTACCTCTTCCAATCTTCTCATCCCCCACAAGGCCTCTGTTCAGTATAGCAGGTGAGGCCGCCTGGGCGAGGTACTGGTCCTCCTCCCCAGTTGTATCCCCCGACCCAATGTCTCACGCTGCAGTACACTGCCCTTGAAGCGGTTGAGGTGGGATCCCTCGCTGAGTCCGAGGCAGAAACCAACCCTGGAGGGTAAACAGATTAAGAAAGAAAGAAAGAATGCGTGCAATAATAGCAAGTAGCTATAATATCAAATAGGAACATTACTAGAAGTAAGAAAATGCAACATATACACTTTGCCCTTTCTTCACATGTTGGATCAGGACGCAGCCACTGTATATACTATCTATACTCTCCCAAGACCGTCTGCACGTTTGTTTCCTTCTGGGTGTTTCAACAGAAAGTTTTAATTTTTTGGGTGTCGAAGGACCTGCTTTATTTTTGAATCAGAAGTTAACCGGCATCTTTCCTTATCTACCATTTAAAATAAACACCAAAGAAAATAATGTGTACTTAATTAATACACAGTAAGTTAAACCAACAAGAAATTGAAGCACTGCACTGCCGCGCAAAATAATTTGTTAGTACAGTGAGTCACAATGAAACTCATACATCAGCAAAATATTTCTTTGAGCATTTACGAACAAATAATTTTTATTTCAAGCAAGGTTTAATTCTGTTATAACCAATACATCATTTTCTACTAGAGTATTCAAAATTAACATAAATGTATTTCCTTCGTATATGAGGGGGGTAAAAATGAAATGACGTATGGCTTTTAGTGCCGGGATATCCCAGGACGGGTTCGGCTCGCCAGGTGCAGGTCTTTCTATTTGACACCTGTAGGCGACTTGCGTGTCGTGATGAGGATGAAATGATGATGAAGACAACACGTACACCCAGCCCCGTGTCATTGGAATTAACCAATTAATGTTAAAATCCCCGACCCGTCCAGGAATCGAACCCGGGACCCTCTGAACAGAAGACCAGTACGCTGGCCGTTCAGCCAACGAGTCGGACATGAGGGGGGTGGATGTTGGATAACAGAGGTAGCCATTGTAGGGGTGTTGATTTGATAGTGCCAGATATTGTCCTCATTGTGTCATGTAGTTGGATATCAACTTTTTCAGTAGGTGCGCTGTTAAGCCACACAGGACAGCAGTATTCAGCTACTAGAAAAACTAGAGCGAGTGCTGAAGTTCGTAGAACCGATGCATTTGCCCCCCAACCAGTTCCACTGAGCTTATATTTTCTGCGGTATTATGAAAATGTTGTTTTTACGTCAGTGTCCGGTCCGTTGTAATGCCCAGATATTTTGGGCAAAGATTATATTTTAATCGTTGACCCTTTGAATTCCACATTTTAATCCTGATCAGACCTGGAAAGAAGAATGGTCTTCTTCAAACCCTGATCAGCTCGGTTTAATTAACGATCCATGTAAAGCTCCGCCTGGTTTCAGTTTGCCTAGAAAGGCATGGACATCTTTAAATAGAATTAGGACAAACCACGGAAGATGCAAATTCTGGCTTCACAAGTGGGGAAAAGCTGAAAACTCATACTGCGATTGTGACAATGTTCCCCAGACCATCGAGCACGTTGTTACGGAGTGCCCAAGAAGAAGATTTGAGGGAACTATTCAGGATGTACACAGTGCCACCGCTGAAGTTGTGAACTGGCTGAATACACTGGACATTACATTTTAATTTACCTGATCTGTAAATACTGTATATAGCTTATTGTAATATGTACATATCCAATGTATCCTTATTTTGCCATACGAAATAATAATAATAATAATAATTATAATACATATATTTCATCTGCAATGGAAATTAAAAATCTTTTCTCAAACATTCACAAAAACAGATCGCAGCGAAACTCGTACACCCTGTGGTGTAGATCCTTGAAGCTCGGAATAAGACACAATCACCTACAAACTTTTTTCTTTTTTGATATTCGTTGGCTTGTCTAACATCTCTCAGACGGGCAGGGCATGGATCATACCAATTGTTCGCAATGTGATAGACTTATTTTCTCCCATCCTTCGTGTAAAGCAGCTTTCAGCTCATGTTAGTTTGAAATCTTATGTTTTCTTACTGCTACTTCTAAGTGATGCCAAAAGTTCTCTATAACACGTAAATCTGGTGACTGAGAAGGTGTTTCCAGCACCTTTGGACAATTATGCAGGACCCATATTCTCACTATGTGAGCTTTGTGCTTGTATTCCAGGTTTTGAGCACTAGCAGGCAAATTGTGCTTTAGTATGTTCAAATACACATGTTTATCCATTGTACCATCAATGAAAGTCAACTTCCCTACACCACTAGCTATCATACACTCCCAAACATTAACACCTCCTCCGTAATATTTAACACTTGGATGATATTGGTAGGTTTTAGATCTTCATTCGATTTTATCCAGAGAATAACCTTGCCATCTGATCCATAGAGGTTGAATTTGATATTATCTGCAAACACTGTATTACCGTTTTTCCTGAAGTCAAAATCTTTTCCCATATTTGCCGGGCTGAGTGGCTCAGACGGTTAAGGCGCTGCCCTTCTAACCCCAACTTGGCAGGTTCGATCCTGGCTCAGTCCGGTGGTATTTGAAGGTGCTCAAATACGACAGCCTCGCGTCGGTAAATTTACTGGCACGTAAAAGAACTCCTGCGGGACTAAATTCCGGCACCTCGGCGTCTCCGAAGACCGTAAAAGTAGTTAGTGGGACGTAAAGCATATAACATTATTATTTCCCGTCCGACTCGTTGGCTGAACGGTCAGCGTACTGGCCTTTGGTTCAGAGGGTCCCGGGTTCGATTCCCGGCCGGGCCGGGGATTTTAACCTTAATTGGTTAATTCCTACGGCACGGGTGCTGGGTGTATGTGCTGTCTTCATCATCATTTCATTCTCATTACGACGCGCAGGTCGCCTACGGGAGTCAAATAGAAAGACCTGCACCTGGCGAGCCGAACCCGTCCTGGGATATCCCGGCACTAAAAGCCATACGACATTTCATTTTCATTATTTTCCCATGTGCTTTCTAACAAAGTGTATCCTCTTCTTCCTGTTCAGTTTGTTGACCAGTGGTTTTTTCCTACTTTACTCTTCACTGCCTATTGCTTTCCCTGATAATGTTTCTCGATGGACTTTCTTCCCTGTATGTTCCTCAACCATCACAGCAAGCTTTGGAGCACTTTTCATTGGATTCTTCTTAACCTCTCGTTGTATCCAATGTTCATCCGTTGATTTAAAGATTATTTTCTGACTTACTGTCCTTATTTTCAATCCGGTTGGTCCTTTTTTTTTGGTTTTGCTATTTGCTTTACGTCGCACCGACACAGATAGGTCTTATGGCGACGATGGGACAGAAAAGGCCTAGGAATGGGAAGGAAGCGTCCGTGGTCTTAATTAAGGTACAGCCCCAGCATTTGCCTGGTATGAAAATGGGAAACCACGGAAAACCATCTTCAGGGCTGCCGACAGTGGGGTTCGAACCCACCATCTCCCGGATGCGAGCTCACAGCTGCACGCTCCTGACCGCATAGCCAACTCGCCCGGTGTTGGTACTTTTATACCTATCTGTAACATACTGCACAGCTGAAGGACTTCTGTTCACAATTTTGCCAATTTCTCTTAATGATTTTGCTGTTTTATAATGATAAATCATCAACTCTCTCTCTCTTCTTTCGAAGACTGGCCTCTCTGACGGCTTATTGTTACTTTACAGCGTTTTTTTTTTTTTTACTTCGCAAAGCTTAATGTTAGACTGAATTTCTCTCCTGCGTTCCGTATTGCACGGTGTTTATACCTGTCCATCGAGGTCTATATGAGTTTCCTTGTGATCTCGAGCAGCAGCATAAAACCAAAGAATCAGACATACTTGTGTTATTGTCCACTCGCCCAGTACTCCTGCATCCTTCTTCGGTGAGCTTCCTTCCGTTCACTTTGCAAGATTTCATCACGTAAGATCCGTTATTATTATTATTATTATTATTATTATTATTATTATTATTATTATTATTATTATTATTATTATTATTATTATTACCGTGTTTTTGTGGTAGTTATGCATGAAAGAAGGTGCTGGGTGGTGAATAGGTCTCAAGCTACTAAAGTGAAATTAATTTTAAAATTTAACAAGGTTATATTTTCTTTTCAAAATTAGGTAACAACAAATAGAACAGGTACTTAGTAGCCGAAACACGATTGAAAAATACATTTACATAGGTACCCCATTTGGGGCTTCAAAAGTCAGAAACATAATTCTTGAGCAATGAGCCCAACCTTACAATGAACACCATACAACAAAGGGGCCGAAAACCCCCAAACATGCCAGAAACCTTTGCTTCCAATTACACCCAAAAGCCTCCTTGAGGCAGAAACACAATTTTCAAGAAAGGGCAACTTCCCCTTAAAATCCAAGCCTATCATAGGCCACTCCAAACTCCACTTTTAAGCTGTCCTCCAAGGACGTATACACAGGGGTAAAATACCCAACCTACTGAGGTCCGTTAAATAACAAGAAAGTTAATACATGACCTCTAAAAATACAATTTGAGAGGAGGCGAATTTGCACTCCTAATACACTTTGCTTAAGACCTACTTGGCACTAGGCCGTTAATACAAGGGCTAATCCCAGACTACAGAGGTGACTTAATAGCAATTTACATTACATTACGGAAGAATTGGTTGAGAAAACTAAGTTCACCTCAAGACGATGTGAGTGGGAGCTCGAGAGGGTTAAGCACTCTCTATCCCGATATGTCGTTTTAAAAGAGAATATATGAAAAGAGTAGTTACATTTTAGGAAAAGGTTACATGGTTGAACGCTTAGAACCCGCCCCGAAAGTTAAACTGCTGAGCTAGCAAAGAAAGAAGTTATTAATCGGCCATTACCTTGTTGTTGACCGCTGCCGAAGAAAGAGGCGCTTCCCGCCCCCTGCTATGTACTTAACACACTGAAAGATGGAACAAAAGTGGCCCGGAGACCCAAAAATCAGCAGTGTATATACCCTCGCGGAAGGTTCTAGTCGTTAGGGGAAAGAAAACACCCTCCCACAAATTCTTTATTGGGTAGGACCCCGCAACCGATACAAGTTGGGGGAAGATACACCAGATTGGTCAGAAATTAATAGAAGAATTTCGGGATTGGATACATTCATAACAAGGGGAAGAAAGGGGTAAATATTGCCAACTTAAACAATGACAGAAAGAAATTTAACAAAGAACAAACTCTTGAAATTAAATTTTCTCCAAAAAAATAGTTCTTTGACTCCTCACTAGGTTGCACTATTGTTGATCTTCAGTAGTGTCCTCTAGAAGAGAAAGTTCACACTTCTTACTTCAAGTGAAACAAAACCACATCAAAAATGACACAGTTCAAAAACTCAAAATTTTCCACGTGGTGACATCTTCTGAGAAAGTAGAGAATTAATAGCGTAGATAAAGTTCAGACTTCCTCCAGCAGAGGAGTTTCAACTGGCGCACATTTTAAATTAGCGGAGTGGAGGTGTACCGCCCGGTACAGACCTCCCCCCCCAAAAGTTCCTCCCGGGGTGACACATGAAATTGTTTGAAAACAAGGTCCAAGTTTTGATGTAGAAATGGAGATTAATTGCCAAAAAAAAATTTATAAGGTTTTCTTAATTTGTTTTGATTTAGTTTCAAAAGTTTGTTGTTGCAGATGAAGAATAGTTTGTAAGTTTGTAGAAGTAGAATTCCGAGGGTAAACTTTTAATACTTAAAAGTGAAGGAAAATTTTGCAATGTCCACCAAATATTGCTGTTGAATTCCCATGAAACGGTATTAAGGTTGAACAGGAATGTCTATGTAGTTGATGTAGGCTAAGTTGGATGGCCAGACCGGCCGTTGCAGCTTGCGTCCAAAGGGAGGCCGCTCGGACCCCTCAAGTACCCTGAGATACCGCTCGCCCGCACTATGAGGGGAGCAGAGGTGTTGAAGCACGCCGCGCCCGCGGTGAACATATACAGGCTGCGGGCAAGTAGCAGGTCGTGCGCCGCACATCAGCCTTGGCCGGGAGGAGAGCTCCGGCTCGCCGTGCACACGTCGTCCTCGCTGGGGCCGAGGGGGCCCGTCCTCGGACCCAGTTGCTGCACGGCGCCGCGCGGCTGCGGGGGCACTGAAACATTAAAGCTAGGCGGCAGAATATTGTTGGACCATCATCATGGTTTTGAGGGCACAGGGCTTGGTGAGGAGGTTGAGGGGTCAGCGGCGTGCAGATATCCATGGCATTTACTCAAATCAAGCCACAGTGTGTATTGAAGCAGGAGACGGGAGCGTGGTAATGGCCGAGGCAAGGACAGAATGGCAGTTTAACGGATCGGGGAAGGTTTTACAAGAGGCTTACATATAAGACCAAAATATTATAGAAGGGGCAGAAAGCCTTAAAAGTTGAACTCAAAAAAAAAATCTAACCTTCATATTCCTTTCAAATTATATGAAGCAAGTTGACACAAAATTTACACTGGTTTCACCTGGGACAGGTGAACCCTAAATATCCTCTCGGTGGCTGGATTGCTTACTAACAATGTAACCGGAGTAAGAAAATCGAGAATGATGCATGGCCCATGAAATCTGGGGGCAAGCTTGCCCGCGGGAACAAAATTCTTGACCATAACCTGGTCACCTACCTTCAAAGGGGTGGGTCTCCGTCCACGATCATACCTTTCCCTAACCTTTTCATGAGACACTTTAAGATTGGCTTTAGCCTTCTTCCAAAGATCTTTAATATTATCCGGATCTATTGTCTCGGGTAGAATGTCACTCAGAGACCAGAGGTTAGAGAGCGGCGAGTTGGGAACAAACTTGAACATCAAAGAAGCTGGAGTGAATTTATGTGATTCATGAACCGCCGAATTCAAAGCAAAAGCTAACCAATGCAGGGACGTGTCCCACCTGGAATGATCATCATGATGATAGGCAATCAGTGCGGACCTGAGATTACGATTAACCCGTTCAGCCAGAGATGGTTGAGAGTAATAAGCAGAAGTAGTTACATGAGAGATGGATAAGTCAAAACAGAATTTACGAAATAAGTTAGATGTAAAAGCCTTAGCATTATCAGATACAATATATTGGCACGGACCAAAAGAAGCAAAAATAGAATTTAAGCAAGTAATGGTGGACTGAGCGGTAGCCAGCTTAGTCGGAAATAACCAAGAAAATCTAGTAAAACCATCTACACATACAAAGATGAACTTGTTGGCATTTCCCTTCGACTGGGGGAAGGGTCCTACATAATCAATATACAGGCGTTCCATGGGGCGCGATGCTTGATGCGAAGACAAAAGGCCTACCTTGGTGGACATGGTGGGTTTACTAATCAAACAGGATTTACAAGCCTTTACTAGTTCACGGATTTCACCGTCCATACCTTTCCAGATGAACATTTCACGAATCTTTTCACGAGTTTTAAAGATTCCAAGATGCCCCCCTAATGGGGTCTCATGATAGTACTTGAAGATCATAGGCACAAGAACAGCTGGAACGACAACCTTCATCATCTTGTCATGCCTCGAAGGGCAACATAAAACACCATTCCTCAGAACATAAGGGACAACATGTTCCCCAGAAGAAAGGGTTTCCATTATCGGAGCCAGCGTCGGATCTTCATGTTGGTATTTCTCGATATCCCTAAAGAGCATGGGGGCATCAGTTAAAATGGCATTAACATCAAATAGTGTGGACTCGGGAGGTGATGAACGGTCGACCGGTTCATGGTTCTCAACGTCGTTTGAAAACATACGGCTGAGTCCATCAGCAACAACATTTTCAGTACCTCTGATATGCCTGACATCGAATTGGAAGGCAGAAATACGGATGGCCCAACGGGCTATACGACCAGTACGACGCGGCCTACCTAAGACCCAGCTTAAGGCTTGATTATCTGTCTCCAGGTCGAATTTGACATGTTCCAGATAGAGACGGAACTTCTCTAAGGCGAATAAGACTGCCAAACCTTCGAGCTCATAGATGGAATACTTGGCTTCTTGAGCCGACAAAGTCCTAGATGCATAGGCGATGGGTCGCCTCCCTAGTTCAGTCTCTTGAAGAAGGACTGCAGCTACTGCTGAGGACGATGCGTCGGTTTGGACAATGAATTTCTTCGAGAAATCAGGCATAGCAAGTACAGGGGCATTACAAAGAGCTAATTTAAGGTCTTCAAAAGCGGCTTGTTGAGAAGGTCCCCACTCGAATTTGATGCCTTTCCTACGAAGAAGGTTTAAGGGCGCCGCTCTATTAGCGAAGTTAGGAATAAACTTCCTGAAGAAATTCACCATACCAATGAACCTGGCGATACCTTTAATGTCCTTGGGAGGTTTGAAATCACGGATGGCCTGTGTTCGAGAATGATCGACTGCTACACCATCAGGTGACACAATATGCCCTAGGAAAGACATAGAGGGCTTAGCAAAGGCAACCTTGGACAACTATACAGTTAACCCAGCCTTACGAAGGCGATCGAGAACCTCTCGCAGATGATCTAGATGTTCTTCAAAAGTCTCTGAAAATACGACGACATCATCCAAGTAGTGATATAAGTACTCAAATTTGATGTCGGAGAAGACCCTATCTAGTAGCCTAGTGAGCACAGCTGCCCCCGTGGGGAGCCCGAAAGGTACGCGGTTGTATTCATATAAATTCCAGTCCGTGGCAAACGCTGTAAGATGTTTAGACTCTTCGGCAAGGGGAATTTGATTGTAGGCCTGATTCAAGTCCAAGATAGTAAAGAACTTGGCCTTACGAAACCATGAAAAACAAGAATGAAGGTCAGGAAGGGGCACAGATTGCAACACCACCTTCCGATTGAGAGCCCTGTAATCAATGAGAGGCCTGAAGCCTCCTTGGGGTTTCGGGACTAGAAAAATAGGCGATGAATACGCCGACTTAGAGGGCCTAATAATACCATCCTTCAACATCTGATCGATAATTTCTTTTAGAGCCTTCATTTTAGGTGGAGATAGCCTATAAGGTGGAAAACGGACCGGAATCGAATCCGTGACCTCAATTTTGTATTCAATAAGGTCAGTAACACCAAGAGTATCAGAGAACACCTCGGGAAACGACTGACACAGTTTGCGAATACTATCAGCCTGCTCCTCAGGTAGATGTCTAAGGTCTAACAACATCTCATCCTGGGTAGGCGAAATAGAAGAACATGACACAGAATTACACTTTAATAGTGGGATTTTACCATTAGAAGCAAATTTGAATGTGCACGACCTAGACTGGAGATCGAGCACAAGACCAGTGTGAGAAATAAAGTCAGCTCCCAATATAATGGGGCAAGACAATTGCTTGGCCACAACCAATTTAACTTTCCATGTAAACTTAAAAATACGAATTTTGACCAGTAAGGAACCTAGAATTTCTAATGGAGATGAATTAGCCGATACGTATTGAACAGGAGAAGAGACATAGTCAGGAAGTTTACAAACCGTTTTCAATTTAGAATACCATTCAACCGAAATAATCGAACAAACACTTCCTGAATCTAAGAGAGCTGTTATAGGCTCGTTATTTAACTCAATCTTAAGAAAAGGAACAGGTGCGGGGGTATCCGCCGCAATCCTAAGACATTCTTTAGGGCATTCAAAAGATGAATTTGAAGGCTGATCGTTCTCTGCATTTACAACCTGTTTACTAGGGGCTGAGTCTCGGGAAGATGGATTAGTCGACTCAGCCGAAGCCACTAGTCACTTTTTATTATTGGCATAGTTGGAATTTGCACCGGAAGTTGAGCAGGAGGGGGTGCTATTTGAGTTTGGGCAATTCTTGGCGATATGTGAGAAGGCCCCACACTTAAAACAGCCTTGTGATGACCCGGTTCCATTATTTGCCCTACTACTTTTGACCAATGGTCATTTATTGCGAAGATGGTCAGGCGACCCGCAAGCATAACATTTACGGGGATTGACTGGTCGGCGAGGTGGAGGCCGAGTGTTACTAAAGGAAGGCGGGGGTTCTTTCGCGACACGCAAGGAATCGGCGTATCTAACTCCTTCCGCTGAGACGGCCAACGCTTCAAGTTCAGAGAAAGTTTGAGGGCACGCCGCGAAACACAAGTATGACCTATAAGATGGTGAAATGCCTTCTACAATAGCCTGTACAATCTGATCTTCAGGAAAATGAAGGGCAAACACCCTAGTATAAAACTTAATGTCCTGTATGAAATCAGCCAAGTTTTCATCCAAGCGTTGTACACGGTAATAGTACTTCTGAATCAGAGATGAATAAAATTTGCAAGCAAGTGTGCATGAAAATCTTCAATAGATGACTGTTCGGCTATGGCTCTTACTATTTTGTCAGAGAGAATACCAATAGCATAAGGATAGATGATTTGCAAAATTTGACATGGAGAAAGAGAAAAGACAAGGGCATGATCCTGAAATTCAACCAGAAATCTTAAAAATGAAATTACTTCACTGGTGGTATTAACCGAAAACTTAGAGATACCTCTGAGCAACATTGCCAATGGATGAGGCAAGCTGCTAAACCCGGGTGACATAGTAGGTAAAGGCTTCAATGGCAAGGAAGTTAATTCAGAACGGATGTTACTCAACGATGCACGGCGTTCAGGCTCGTTGTCCAATGGGGCAGAGATAGTTTGGGCAGCAATGGTTTTCCTATTTACTTCTCCCTTAGGAGGTTCTTCCTCACTACCTGCATTCACTGTGGTGGGTAGATCGCTTTTGGGAGGAACCTCCCCTGTTAACAATTGAGTGACCTTGCTAGATAATTCGGAAATATTTTCCAGGAGCGTACTAGCTTCCTTCCTCTGAACGTCATTCAGTTTTAGAGACAACAGATCGTTAACCCTATTCGAAAAATGATATAGCCTGCCTTGCACGCGCTTAATTTGATTCGGAGACGGATCATTTTCATCAAAAAAACTAACTACAGAAGCTAGCCCAGTAACATTCTCCGTGATCGTGGAAAGAGAATCGTCAATTTCTTTCTCTCCCAAATTGGGGATGGAAATGGGCAAATCTAGGGACTCTCTAAGCTTGTTAGTGTCTACTGCAACCGTGCCTCCAGATTGCACATTTCTGATAGTTAATTCATAGATTAACTCCTCCTTGCGCAAATAATTAAGATGGAGAACATCGCGAGGGCCTGGCATGATGACAGAACAATTTTGAACAAGTCAAAAAAATTCCAGCAACTGAGAAAATGGTTAGAGTTCGGATCAAAACAATGTGTAGCCGTCAAAAGGGGCTAAATTGAGACCCATTCAACCACGCTCTGCTACCACTTGTTACCGGGTTTTTGTGGTAGTTATGCATGAAAGAAGGTGCTGGGTGGTGAATAGGTCTCAAGCTACTAAAGTGAAATTAATTTTAAAATTTAACAAGGTTATATTTTCTTTTCAAAATTAGGTAACAACAAATAGAACAGGTACTTAGTAGCCGAAACACGATTGAAAAATACATTTACATAGGTACCCCATTTGGGGCTTCAAAAGTCAGAAACATAATTCTTGAGCAATGAGCCCAACCTTACAATGAACACCATACAACAAAGGGGCCGAAAACCCCCAAACATGCCAGAAACCTTTGCTTCCAATTACACCCAAAAGCCTCCTTGAGGCAGAAACACAATTTTCAAGAAAGGGCAACTTCCCCTTAAAATCCAAGCCTATCATAGGCCACTCCAAACTCCACTTTTAAGCTGTCCTCCAAGGACGTATACACAGGGGTAAAATACCCAACCTACTGAGGTCCGTTAAATAACAAGAAAGTTAATACATGACCTCTAAAAATACAATTTGAGAGGAGGCGAATTTGCACTCCTAATACACTTTGCTTAAGACCTACTTGGCACTAGGCCGTTAATACAAGGGCTAATCCCAGACTACAGAGGTGACTTAATAGCAATTTACATTACATTACGGAAGAATTGGTTGAGAAAACTAAGTTCACCTCAAGACGATGTGAGTGGGAGCTCGAGAGGGTTAAGCACTCTCTATCCCGATATGTCGTTTTAAAAGAGAATATATGAAAAGAGTAGTTACATTTTAGGAAAAGGTTACATGGTTGAACGCTTAGAACCCGCCCCGAAAGTTAAACTGCTGAGCTAGCAAAGAAAGAAGTTATTAATCGGCCATTACCTTGTTGTTGACCGCTGCCGAAGAAAGAGGCGCTTCCCGCCCCCTGCTATGTACTTAACACACTGAAAGATGGAACAAAAGTGGCCCGGAGACCCAAAAATCAGCAGTTTATATACCCTCGCGGAAGGTTCTAGTCGTTAGGGGAAAGAAAACACCCTCCCACAAATTCTTTATTGGGTAGGACCCCGCAACCGATACAAGTTGGGGGAAGATACACCAGATTGGTCAGAAATTAATAGAAGAATTTCGGGATTGGATACATTCATAACAAGGGGAAGAAAGGGGTAAATATTGCCAACTTAAACAATGACAGAAAGAAATTTAACAAAGAACAAACTCTTGAAATTAAATTTTCTCCAAAAAAATAGTTCTTTGACTCCTCACTAGGTTGCACTATTGTTGATCTTCAGTAGTGTCCTCTAGAAGAGAAAGTTCACACTTCTTACTTCAAGTGAAACAAAACCACATCGAAAATGACACAGTTCAAAAACTCAAAATTTTCCACGTGGTGACATCTTCTGAGAAAGTAGAGAATTAATAGCGTAGATAAAGTTCAGACTTCCTCCAGCAGAGGAGTTTCAACTGGCGCACATTTTAAATTAGCGGAGTGGAGGTGTACCGCCCGGTACAATTATTATTATTATTATTATTATTATTATTATTATTATTATTATTATTATTATTATTATTATTATTATCCGATCTGTGGGTCCCGGGTTCGATTCACAGCCGGGTTGGGGATTTTAATCGCCTATGATTAATTCTTCTGGCTCGGGGCCTGGGTGTTTGTATATGGCCCAGCACTCTCCTCTTCATATTCAGGCAAAACACCACACTAACAACCACCACAGTAACACGCAGTAGTGATTACATCCCTCCACATACGGTTGGCGTCAGGAAGGGCATCCACCCGTAAAACAGAGCCAAATCCACACGTGCGACGCAGTTCGTACCCGCAACCTCACAGGAGTGATAAAACGCAGTAGAAAAAGATTATTATTATTATTATTATTATTATTATTATTATTATTATTATTATTATTGTGATTATTATTATTATTATTATTATTATTATTATTATTATTATTATTATTATTATTCAGTTAGCTTTACGTCGCACCGACACACATAGGTCTTATGGCGATGATGGTACAGGGAAGAGCTAGGATTGGGAAAGAAGCTGCCATGGCCTTAATTAAGGTACCTGGTGTGAAAATGTGAAACCATGGAAAACTATCTTTAGGTCTGCCGACAATGGGGTACGAACCCTTTACCGTATCTCTTGAATGCAAGCTCACAACTGCGCGCCCCTAACTGCACGGTCAACTTGCTCGATATTATTACCGTATTATTATTATTATTATTATTATTATTATTATTATTATTATTATTATTATTATTATTATTATATTAGACTACTCGGGATTACTTTCCGATTATAATTTTTGGGTTTTCATTTCAGAGGTGGGTTTGCGTCCCGAACATCATCCCTCCCTCGCACGCACGCACACACACACACACACACACACACACACACACACACACACACACACACACACACACACACACACACACACACTTGAACGGAATGTTCCGAACCACATTGGTCAGATTCGTCCATTGCCGTGTACCATTCGTTATACGTGATACATCAACAATAGGCTAACTTGCAGCTCGTAGCATAATCTCCATTATTATTATTATTATTATTATTATTATTATTATTATTATTATTATTATTATTATTATTATTGTTATTGCTACTTTCACTCTGGAACATACATTCTGATTATAGTCCGTAGTATCACTTTGTATCCAACAGGTAGCCTTCGATTTGCTTTAAATCCCTCAGGAAATTAGCTCGAATTCCCTCCATGCTCATGCGAAAACTTTGCCGCCCGTCAGTATGCAGACTAATTCAGTGGATCCGCACAACGATATGCAGACTAATGGCCATGCACCGAAGCAGTACGAAACTAAATAATCATTTATAAACAAGGCTGTGCTTTTACGAGTATAGGTCCCGCTATTCTGAACGTTTCACTTGAACTTTTTCCACCTTCTGGTAGTAGTTTGAACTATTTAAAGGCCAGGAATTAATGACCGAAGAATTGCGTGTTCCACTCGTCACAGTATCTTAGGACCCGAATAATTACGCGCGAATGGCACTCGTCATAGCAGGCCAGTGGGTTATTAAATCAAGAAGGTTGCGACTGCCCCACCTAGCATATTTCAGCGAGACGTGGTTCGCTTATATTTAATTAAGCTTACACCAGATATTTTTATCATTGTTGGTTAGACAGTCCTAAGACGTATCAGTTGCCATAAAACATTTCCCGATCGTCCTGCCATTTACCACTTTCCTCCTTGAAACGTCCTCTGCCAGGATGTTAATTAGAATTTATTTAACCCTTTATACAAGAGATTTACCTTTTATTTTCAAAAACCTGTATAGTCGGCTAGTCAAAAATGAATGTGTGAATCTAGTTCAGTTTTGGATCTAAATAATTAACCGTTCTACCGGTTCATTGTTTTGTAAAGATAGGCATGAATTAAGATTAAATATCTTTTTCTGAGGTTTATTACCATTTACTTGCAGCTTATTTGCATAAAATCACTGAATAACAAGGTTTAGTGCTCATCCAATAAATTTCGTACTTCTGGGATTGATTTACCATCAGTTAACAATGTTGAATTATCAGCCTAAAGAACTGAAAATGTACCTAATCCTGCATTATGTAAAAATTGTTTATCAAGACGAGAAATAAAAATGAACCCACGACTAATCCTTGTGGGACTGCATGTTGAATAATGAAATCTTTGGACCTTTAGCTTCGACTTTAACAGTTTGTTTTCGAGTTTTAAGTATGAAATTAGAATATTTAGCTGTTCACCTCTAATGCCATAGTACATTAATTTTAAAAGTAAATTTGTATGTAGAATACAATGAAATGCTTTGATGAGATCACGTAATGTGATCTGTACCTGTCTTTTTTTTTTTCAAAGCATGAACAACTTTGTTTAATAAAGAATCTATCCCGTCAACCGTTGATTTCCCACTGCGATACAGATTTTGGTCTCAGTACTTAAAAATGTGTCTAGTTTGCAGTTAAGAGGCATTTAAAAGAACTGCAGTGTAAGGTTTCAAAATATGTGTAGAATATAGGTGACCACCATCCGTTTAAGGTGACATTGAATTGATCACAGTCTGAATCAGCTGCCTGTTCACCGTTAACTGAGTCAAAGAATGCAATGAATTCATCTTTAGTCACTGATTCTTATATTTCACCACAAATTCCGCGTGCCATACTGGAAAGAAAAAAACCTAAGAAATTTGAGTTTATGCTATTTTCCGGAACAGCACATATCAAGAAAATATGCATACAATTCGAATGCCTTATGTTAAACTGAAGTTAAAATATAATTGTAGTGTACAAGAAACCCTTATAACTCCTGAAATTTCACATGGTGGTTCACAAGCAAATAGTTTGTTTGTAACGCGAGGAATGGTAATGGACTGCAGTACCAAAGTTTCAAATGATTTGTTTTAACATTTTTTTCTAATAACGCCGTTCGGTTAGAAAGAAAACTACTGTCACATATGCAAAAACAAAAAACAAAAAATGATGCACGTAAGTGTGTAACAGTATAGCTCTCACCTTAATTCCAATTGGTTTGCATATAAACACTATCAGTCATAACCCAAAAGCTCAACAAGAACGAAAATGCATGAAGAATGAAGATCAACTCTGTAGTTGATGGTGGTGCACGTGAAAACCACTTTCGTACAAAAACAGTGCTGCATAATGCATACGTTATTTATTTAATTTATTTATTTATTTATTTATTTATTTATTTATTTATTTATTTTATTTATTTATTTATCGTATGGCTATACATTACAATTAGGCTTGTAAAATTAACATTAATATCTTTCTATTATAAATGCTACACTAAGGTATTTAAATTGGTGACATGTTTTATGACATTATCAGTCACCATGAGTAAGTAGATGAAGTCCTCATTATAGGACCCCGTCTTGCAGTCCTGTATAATGTGGCAGATGGTCTGCCCGTCAGCTCCGCAGTCACATTTTGGGGATTGAAATTTATCCCACTGATGGGGAGCATTTGCGCACCTGCAAAGGATGGTCCGTATTCTATTTAAGGCAGACGAAATTCTGCGAGGCTGTTCAAATGCAGGTTTCCTCGTGATGCAGCGTGGAGTTCGACAGCTTGGAGGGCGGTATTCTTGCCAGCTTCACTTCCAGGAACTAACAAGTTTGAAGTTTGTCATAGTCAGTTCTCTGCCAGTGATGGTAATAATAATAATAATAATAATAATAATAATAATAATAATAATAATAATAATAATAATAATAATAATAATAATAATAATAATAATAATAATAATATTTGCTTTGCGTCCCATTAACTACTTTTATGGTTTTCGAAGACGCCAAGGTGCCCGAATTTAGTCCCGCAGGAATTCTTTTACGTGCCAGTAAATCTGCCGACATAAGCCTGACGTATTTGAGCACCTTCAAATACCACCGGACTGAGCCAGGATCGAACCTGCCAAGTTGGGGTCAGAAGGCCAGCGCCTCAACTGTCTGAGCCACTCAGCCCGGCCACCAGTGATTGTTGAAGGATGCCTAGGCACTAGTCGATGACTTTCTAAATCCGTCATGACATTATGTATCAGAAGCTGAGAGTTGTCTAACATTTTCTTGTACTTCCCAAGAAGAGCGTCCTTCCGGAGGAGGTATATTCAGTGTTGCCAACTTAGCGGATTTTCCGCCAAATTTGGCGGAATTAGAAGACTGTCGGCGGAAAGATATATCATTTAGCGGACAGCGGATTTTTTGGCGGAATTCTAGATTTATTATAGCGGAATTTAGCGTTTTATCCATTTTACTTTTTTTTAAAAAAATTGTATACCTGTCTGTCTCCGAACTATTCCGTATTTCTTGTCAGGAGCTAGCAGTCACATGAGGAAAACATGTTATTTGGATATGATGTTATGAGATCATGGTATCATAAATCTGTAATGCGTGGGGAAAGGTTACTTACCTCTGAATTGACGAGCGACGACAGATAATGAAACTGTGAGAGAGTAGCATTTATATTTATGCTACGAAGGAAGACCATTTAATGAACTGGCCTGTTCTGTGTGTGGCCCTTGAGGTAGGGGATTCACCTAGTTTGCACCCGGCAGTAAAACGCCTACAAGTTTTAGCTCGCCGGCTCGCAGGCAGGGAGTTAATCCCAGTGAAATTCACAGATCAGGTGAGTGCAGATATTTACTTTCATTATTATTATTATTATTATTATTATTATTATTATTATTATTATTATTATTCATTCTTTCTTTCTTAATCTGCTTACCCTCCAGGGTTGGTTTTTCCCTCGGACTCAGCGGGGGATCCTACCTCTACCGCCTCAAGGGCAGTAACCTGGAACTTCAGACACTGGGTCGGGGGATACATCTGGGGAGTATGACCAGTACCTCGCCCAGGGGGCCTCACCTGCTATGCTGAACAGGGGCCTTGGTGGGGTATGGGAAGATGTGACGGAATAGACAAGGAAGAGGGAAGGAAGCGGCCGTGGCCTTAAGTTAGGTACCATCCTGGCATTTGCCTGGAGGAGAAGTGGGAAACCACGGAAAAACACTTCCAGGATGGCTGAGGTGGGAATCGAACCCACCTCTACTTAGTTGACCTCGAGAGGCTGAGTGGACCCCGTTCCAGCCCTCGTACCACTTTTCAAATTTCGTGGCAGAGCCGGGAATCGAACCCGCGCCTCCGGGGGTGGCAGCTAATCATACTAACCACTACACCACAGAGGTGGACTATTATTATTATTATTATTATTATTATTATTATTATTATTATTATTATTATTATTATTATTATTATTATTGTTCGTTTTTATTGCTCATTATTTGAGATCGGATTTCTTGGCGGAATTTTAGCGGATTTTTAGTAGTATTTAGCGGATCTTGAAAATATAAGTTGGCAACACTGGGTATATAGGTATATTACTCAAGATTGGTAACCAGAATCTGGGTGGTGTTGTTATAGTTCCACTGATAATTTGCATTATGCTGTTCAGCTGACTGTCAACATTTCTTATGTAAGCGCTGTTTAGCCACACTGAACAGATCAGTTCAAGTGCGGAGATGCACAGTGTGTCGGTGGAGGAACCCTATGTAGTGCCACGTAACTTACAGAGGATATTGTTTTTGGTTCTTAGTTTGGCTGCAGTCTTTTCCAGATGCCTCTTGTAAGAGAGCGTTATATCTAAAGTAATCCCAAGGTACTTGGGGTGGGTGTTTTGCTTGACTTGGTGGCCTGTAAAGTAGACGGAATGTTGTCTGTTTGCTAATCTGCTATAGAGGTGGCTGTGGATGAATATAGCGACACAGTGTATCCCAGTACATCGAACACGTCTATAAGGGTCATCTCACGCTAACTAAAACATGTATTCCCGTACCCATGGTAGGTGGTTGCTGTATGAAGTGTTTTAAGGAAGTTACTTTTAGGCCTTCCTCGTGGATGTTTTCCTCCAATGAAGCCTTCTGCCACAGTTCTCATTAAATTGCAGTGGGCCGAGCTGATTGGCTCAGACGGTTGAGGTGCTGACCTTCAGACCCCAACTTGGCAGGTTTGATCCTGGCTCAGTCCGGTGGTATTTGAAGGTGCTCAAATACGTCAGCCTCGTGTCGGTAAAATTACTGGCACGTAAAAGAACTCGTGCAGGACTAAATTCCTGCACCTCGGCGTCTCCGTAAATTGTAAAAGTAGTTAGTGGGACGTACAGTAAAGCCAGTGACATTATTATTATTATTATTATTATTATTATTATTATTATTATTATTATTATTATTATTATTATTATTATTATTATATGCCGGGCTGAGTGGCTCAGACGGTTAAGGAGCTGGCCTTCTGACCCCAACTTGGCAGGTTCGATCCTGGCTCAGTCCGGTGGTATTTGACGGTGCTCAAATACGTCAGCCTCGTGTCGGTAGATTTACTGGCACGTAAAATAAGAACTGCGGGACTAATTTCCGGCACCTCGGCATATCCGAAAACCGTAAAAGAGTAGTTAGTGGGACATAAAACAAATAACGTTATTATTATTATTATTATTATTATTATTATTATTATTATTATTATTATTATTATTATTATTATTATTATTATTATTATTATTATTATTATTATTGCGAATAGCGCCAAAATATGTTAAAACTCTGCCGTGATACTCTTATTGGTTACTAGATCCACTTTTCCATACTGTTACCACCATATTGATCGTGGATAGCACGTCCGACATCTTGGCTGAATGGTTAGCGTTGAGACCTTCGGTTCAGAGGGTCGGGGATTTTAACTGCCTCCGATTAATTCTTCTGGCTCGGGGACTGGTTTTTTGGTGTTTGTCCCAACGTTTTCCTCTTCATATTCAGACAACGCACTACACTATCAACCACCACAAAAACACCTAATAGTGATTACATCCCTCCATGTAGGTTTGGCGTCAGGAAGGGCGTCCGGTCGTGAAACACGACCAAATATACTTGTGCGATACAGTTCGCTCCCGCGACCTCACAGGTGTGGGAGAACCAGTAGAATTATACTAAGAATATTGTGAATAGCAAAGTGTTGCCTTCGCTATTTACGAGGTCGAGAAATAGAAGGAATTCGTCATACATGTTGACGTAAGACTTTTTTTAATTTATGTATTGTTGCAGTTGGTTTTGATGTTCTTCTCTCGGTTAAATCATTCATACTTAAATTATTTCCATAATAATTTCGTGTGGCTATTTCTAGCAGAGTGCAGCCCTTGTAAGGCAGACCCTCCGATGAGGGGGGTGGCATCTGCCATGTGTAGGTAACTGCGTGTTATTATAGTGGAGGATAGCACAAGCACCCAGCCTCCGGGTCATTGGAATTAACCAATGAAGGTTAAAATCCCCGACCCGATCAGGAATCGAACCCGGGACCCTCTGAACCTAAGACCAGTGCGCTGACCATTCAGCCAACGAGTGGGATATTATTTCCATATGATCCTGTGACATATCCTTTTGAAGTCTATACAATGTAGGCTAGGGACTGCCGAATATTTGGAGCCTTTGTAATCGTAATAATTATAAAATTTATACCTTTAGCTACCAGATGGAGCAATTTAAAAAATCAATGTCGGTGCTTGGCCGAGTGATGCGTTACACCACGCATATAACTCTTGCAGCCGCTCCTACTAGAATAGATCCTATCATAGTGTTTTTCTTGGTTTTCCATGGTTCCCATTTTCACACCAGGCAAATGCTGGGGCTGTAATTAAGGCCACGGCTGTTTACTTCCCACTGCTAGCCCTTTCCTACCCCATCGTCGCCATAAGACCTATCTGTGTCGGAGCGACGTAAAACCAATTGTAGAGATTTTTTTTCTTGGAAGGTAAAATCGTGTTAGTTTAATTGCACCTGTGAGTGTAATACTATGGCATGGAGAAAACGTTTCCTGTTTTGAGGATTATTAATAATAATAATAAGAAGAAGAAGAAGAAGAAGAGGAAGAAGAAGTAAAGGAAAATAGGAAGGAATTGCAGAAACAAGAAAGTGTGTTAATAAAAATGAGCAATGGTGCCTAAACGATAAACAGCGAGAAACAGATATGAAATCAGCTGTGCATTTGCGAAACATTCCACATCCTTCCTTCCTTAAAGAATGCGTGATAAACGCGACTTTTGACGTCTGTTCCTTAAATGTGAAGTATCCCAAGAAATTCCGTTCCCAAAGAGCATGGTGAGGAAGGTGTCCTCATTACTTGACAAGAACGAATATAGACTGTATGAGGTTACGGAAAAAAGACACCATCAAGAAACGGTGATTAAAATGTTATGGTCATTTATACAGAATGGATAATAACAGGCTCACAAATAATATTTTCACCGGGCGAGTTGGCCGTGCGCGTAGAGGCGTGCGGCTGTGAGCTTGCATCCGGGAGATAGTAGGTTCGAATCCCACTATCGGCAGCCCTGAAAATGGTTTTCCGTGGTTTCCCATTTTCACACCAGGCAAATGCTGGGGCTGTACCTTAATTAAGGCCACGGACGATTCCTTCCAACTCCTCGGCCTTTCCTATCCCATCGTCGCCATAAGACCTATCTGTGTCGGTGCGACGTAAAAGCCCCTAGCAAAAAAAAAAATAATATTTTCAACTTATCAATGAAAAATTACAATAATTGGTTAAAAGAATTCAGTTAAGACCTAAATGAAATTGGCATTAATGAAGAAATCATTCAAGACAGAATAATATTCAGAACCTTAATTATTCACAAACACAAATTTTCTGTAAAACCCACCCGACTAGATAGAGGATAGACTGAACAAAGTAAAAAGAGCACAGCGAAAGGATGAAGAGGAGTTATTGGGAAGAAAAGAAGAAAAAGTAAGAAATGTGCTAATAAGTTCAAATGCGCTCCTTGGTTGGGAATAATGAATTAAAAAATACACCGAGTGTGAAATATGCTGCGTGTCTGTACGAGAATTCTGTTAGATTGATACGAGTTTTCTTCTCCTTTGAAATCCAAGCCCTGGTCCTGGTTAAATCAGAACGTGTGGTCACCTTATCCGAGCTCTTACAATTCTGTGTAGAGCAGGAAAGTTACAAAAATATAGACCACTTCCGTAGTACACTGGGTGAGGGTGAGAAATGTGATACAAATCGTAAATGCGGGTGACCGGGAAGAACATGGTACAGGAACAAAGTTAATAATGTGTTAGGCCTACATAATACATGTCGCTAAACGGAGAACGTACACCCAGGATTAGTTCGCAAACTTGCTCCTGAATATCTCAATAACAACTAAACGTTTCTATCGTCGCCTCTGTGTTAGTAGGTGTCACAGTTTTTATAGGGCAGCATGATTGATAGTCCTGTGTGTTTAAGAGTCGTAAGTTCTGCCTTTAATTTCATTGGCTATGATATCCGTATTAGTGTGTGTGTGTGTTTTGGAAATGAACAGGGTCTAACATTGCTGAGCTCAAACATAATGTAGATAATGCATATCAGTAACGCTGTCAGCAACATTATTCTGTAATGCAATATTTTAAACGCTTTTCTTCTTTTGTGCATCATTTTGACCGCATAGCTTCACTAGACATATCGAAAAGGGATTTAAAGACCGAAAGAAGACCATTGTAGTATTCGTGGATCTGTCATCGACATATGACACAGTCTGGCGCCAGGGCATGATTCTGAAATTTCTGGAAATAATTCCATGAAGAACCCTTGCCTTCACGTTGAACAAAATGCCTTGCAACAGGAGGATTAAAGTACATCTAAGAGCCAATGTAAGTATTTCTTACATATTGAATGATGCATTGCCGCAGGGTTCTGTTCGTGGTCCACATCTGTTCAACCTCTACACTTCGTATCTCCTAATTACAACATCCGGAAAGTTCATATACGCTTTATGATATAGCTTTGACGGCACAGTATACTGACCTCAAAACATCCTTAGACATCATTACTACAGATCTCAAAAATCTCTGAGTATTTCAGCATCTGCCGAATAAACCCCAACATAAATAAAACTGAAATTAGCTGCTTCCGTCTGGACAACAAAAAAGCTATGTGCCTCAGGTTGAATTCTTAGGCCAACAACTGAAATTCAGTGCTCACTCCAAATACCTAGGCGTTGTTCTAGATCCCTTGCTCGCGTACAAGGAATATTTATATAGAACGGCAGAGAACTTAACACTCGCAACAACATTTTGCACAGATTAACTAGACCCAGGTTGGGAGCACATGCAGCTATTCTGCGAACAACAGCTCTTGCTTTAGTTCACCCGGAAACTGGATACTATAATCCTGCGTGTCTCAGCAGTACGCACGCAAAGAAGGTAGCTGTCCAGTTATGAGTCAAAGAGGACAATATCTGAACCATTAGATCAACACCCATAAAATGGCTACCATTGTTGTCCAACATCCAAAGTCCACAACTTCGTAGACAGCACTCAATAAAGAAACCACTTTTCTCTTTGCGAAAATCAAGTGATCATAAATATGTCTCTCGGTCATGGCCATCCGTCAACGAGTGCTAAGTTCAGGTAACCGCCAGCCATAAGACATAGCCTGCACAGTTGCTAGGTAACGTCATCTGACCATCCACTTCAGGAAAGAGAATAGGAGGGAGGTGAAGTGGTGTGTATGATGCGCGTACGCACAAGTTTCCTCGTTCGACTCTCACAGGTTTGTCCTTGTATCTCACAGGCAATATCCACAGTTCGCTCATGTTAAATATTATTGACTAGTTCTAAAAAGCCATTAAAACACCCTCTCCATAGCTTTGAAATCCATTAAATCCAATGAAAATCCCGATAAGTTCTTAGCACCGTCCCATTGTCAGCTTGGCTGCTCTGATGGTGCAAATAAACAACTCTCGTAACCGAACTTTTTTATTTGTGATTAAAAACAAATGTCGAGATAGACTGGTGAAATTAAAAATAAAATGTTCGTGAAGATTTACCTCGGAAATAACCGCATGCGATGGCGAGAGAATATCGCAGATATATTTAGTAGCAGCCGCATGAGAATTCATTTTGATAGGAATGTCGATAAATATACGCAGGCTAGGTTAACGGTGAGAGATAATATTTATTGTGGCTTTTAGTATCCATAACACGTCATGTGTGCAGTATACTTTCACACAGCTATAGGATTATATTGCTTTCTTCGTGTTTATATGTGAAATATAGAGTGAAGCAAGCATCCGTTAAACGCAGAGCTTTCTCACTTTAGTGAAGAACTTGCTGCGTATGTTTTGATTTCTTTGCTCCTTTTCTCTTTTGCTTTACGTACTTTGTTCTTAAGGGGACACGTGCACGAAAATTCATTGATTTCCCAAATTCTCTGTAACTCGGACACTGTTTGAGATAGAATAATGAAACTTTGTGCACTGTTTTAAAATACATTGTCGTTGTTAGTCGTTTGGTCGCTTTCGACTCTCCGTGACCCCATAGACCAAAGTGCGCCATTTTTTCCTGTCGTGTACTATTTTCCGAAGTCTTTCTAAACTGAGAGCCGTGGCTTCCTTGATGCCATCTATCCACGTCATCCTTTGTCGCCCTTTTCTCCTGTTACCATCAGTCTTCCCCAGCATTAATGTCTTTTCCAGTGAATCATGTTTTCTCATAATATGACCGAAGTGCTTTAGTTTTTGTCTGAGTATTTGACCTTCCAGCGAACAGCCTGGGTTGATTTCCTGTAATATGGAATTATTGGATCTCTTCGCAGTCCACGGAACTCAAAGGAGTTTTCTCCAATACTATAGTTCAAATGCGTCTATTCTTCGACGCTCAGCCTTTCTTACTGTCCAGGTCTCGCTTCCGTACATTGCTACTGGAAATACCATAGCCTTCACTATACGAATCTTCGTTCTTAAAGTTACGTCTCTACTCTTGAAAATGTTATCAAGGTTGACCATTGCCTTCCTCCCAAGGAGCAAGCGTCTCTTAATTTCATGGCTGCAATCGCCGTCAGCAGTTATTTTGGAGCCTAAGTAGATGAAACTAGGAACAACCTCCATTGTTTCACCATTTATATGCCAGGAGGTGATAGTTGCCATGATCTTTGTTTTCTTGACATTCAACCTTAGTCCAGCTTTTGCACTTTCTTCCTTCACCTTCATTATAAGATACTTAAAGTTCTTCTTCACTTTCTGCCATCAGGGTGGTGTCATCAGCATATCTAAGGTTATTTATATGTTTCCCACCAATTTTAGCTCCCAGTTTCTGTTTCATCTAATTTGGCATTCCTCATCACATACTCTGCATATAAGTTGAATAAATAAGGTGCCAGCATGCAGCCTTGACGTACACCTTTCTCAATCTTGACCCATTCAGTTCTTCCATATAGGGGTTTCACCGTAGCTTCCTGATCAGAGTAGAGATTTCTCATAAGGCATTAATAAATATTAATCAGTTAATTTAGATTTCAAAATATGAGGAAATCTTTTTCAAATTTGAATTTTGGTCTGATTGATTGATTGATTGATTGATTGATTGATTGATTGATTGATTGATTGATTGATTGATTGATTGACTCAGTGATTGAAAAGCAGGGCTATTTTTGCTCAACATTAGACAAGAAACTGTATTCTACTATACATTCGGAAATCATCCTCAGTCTGTCTGGATTTTATTAAGCGCTGTCGTTCTTCACATGCTACCTTATTTTTCTGATCTGCAGTAAAACCTGTCCTCCGCGAAAAACCCAAGGGACTGGAATTTTTTCTTCCGCTGTATGCAGGACTCCGTCTCATGAAAGTGGTTAAAAATAAAACAAAAATCTTAACTCAGATCCAACAGTAGATTTATACGATTGTGTGCGTTAGTACGTAGATACATTAATGACACTAATCACACACTTACATATACTGTACTAGTTCATGAGCACTTAACACAACTCTCTCACAGTGCACAGTAGTATAGTATATACTTTGTCCTTGTGGCAGCCTCCGCATGGGGGAAGTTGTAATAATAATAAACAATATAGGCCTACTTATTTAATACGCATTTCATATTTTATAGAAATAACACCAATAGTAATACTGTACAGTACTATTACTTACTTCTTCCCGTAATTCAGAATTACCGAGCTCGATAGCTGCAGTCGCTTAAGTGCGGCCAGTATCCAGTATTCGGGAGATAGTGGGTTCGAACCCCACTGTCGGCAGCCCTGAAGATGGTTCTGTGTAGTTTCCCATTTTCACACCAGGCAAATGCTGGGGCTGTACCTTAATTAAGGCCACGGCCGCTTCCTTCCCAGTCCTAGCCCTTTTCTGTCCCATCGTCGCCATAAGACCTATCTGTGTCGGTGCGACGTAAAGCCAATAGCAAAAAGAAATCCAGAATTGTTCGCAGGACACAACTATCCCTCGGTTTGCAATTAAAATGCGGGCATGGCAAATAATGTCGAACAATTTCGCATCTTTTTTCGCTGAATGTCCTTTACGGATGATAGGGCATGTCGGTAGGACTTCACCTTACAAAAACCAGCTTCTTTTCTTCGTTCCCGTAATCATCGCCGTCAATTTCTGTTTCCTTTTCTAGGAGGTTGCGCCTCGTCTTCGAACACTCGAGAAAATAAGGACTTTTCCTCAACTTCCGAGCCGTACTCCTCAGTATTTTCGTTTATTATGGTTCCTTCGGCAGAGCCTCCGTGGCAGCGCGCCGGCCTCTCACCACTGATTTCGTGGTTCAAATCCCAGTCACTCCATGTGAGATTTATGCTGGACAAAGCGGAGGCAGGACAGGTTTTTCGCTGGGTTCTTCGATTTTCCCTGTCATCTTTCATTCCAGAAACACTCTCCAATTTCCTTTCATTTCATTTCATCTGTCAATCATTGCCCCAGAGGAGTGCGACAGGCTTCTGTAGCCGGCACAATTCCTATCCTCGCCGATAGATGGATACTTCATTCATTCCATCCCTGACCCGATCAAATGACTGGAAACAGGCTGTGGATTTTCATGATTCCTTCTCCAGGGGCGAGACAAACTTGATTCCGTGAAAGCAGTGACGTACCGTATTTGGCGTCACTCTTTTCACTGCTTCTGTGATCCAAATAATTATAGCATCGAGCACAGAGACAGACATTTCCTGGCTGAATGCTATCTCTTCCATCTTAGATCCATTCGGAATACGCTGGACTGAAAAGGGTTAGGAAGGAAATTTAGCTATGAGCTTGCATCCGGGAGATAGTGGGTTTGAAGATGGTTTTCCGTGGTTTCCCATTTTTACACCAGGTAAATGTACCTTAATTAAGGCCACGACCGCTTCCTTCCCATTCCTAGGCCTTTCCTATCCCACCGTCGCCATAAGATCGGTACGACGTAAAGGAAATAGTAAAAAAAAGTAGGTATTTTTACTTTACAGTACAAAAATTTTCCTTTCCGTTTCCGCGTCAGACAGGTTTCAATAAATATTGGTAAACTTACATGAATATTAAACCATAATTAACGGGACCGGGAAAAATTTCCGATATGGACAGTTTTCCGATTCATAAGTGTTCCGCTGTAATTGCCTTTCAAAGAACGGGTACAAATGCTAGTATACAATTAGAATTCTACAGAAATACGAACACGTAAACATTACCTTTTTTTCACCGAAGGAAATATAAATATTGTACGGTCTTTTATAGAGCTGCCTAGACTCAATAAATTGAGCGAGAAGAACTCGTTATTTTAAGGGCCGGGGTGCTCTGTACAATATGAAGTTAATAAAGCTAGAACTTGTCTGAGAAGTTGCGATATAATTGCGCCTGGTAAATACTGCTTCCCTACTGCTACGACACAGCACTTGAGGCGCAAGTATGAACAATCTTAAGACAGTAATTCTTTAAAAGATAGAATGTCACGAGCTCTTAATAAATACTTCTTTTTTTACTAGTTGCTTTACGTCGCACCGACACAGATATGTCTTATGGCGAGGATAGGATAGGAAAGGTCTAGGAGTGGGAAGGAAGCAGCTTAATTAATTTGCCTGGTGTGAAAATAGGGAACCACGGAAAACAGCTCCGCGTCCCTAACCGCACGGCCAACTCGCTTGATTAAATACGTTTCTTTCACTATGCAGTCTTTATTCTTATTCTTATTCTTATTCTCCTCCTTCTTCCTACAGTCCTTTTCCCAATGTATTGGGGTCGGCACGGGATATGGGTTTGGCGGAGTTTTACGGTCGGCTACCCTTCCCTCTCTGGAGGGATTTGTTCACTATTGTATGTTCCTGTAGTGGTTGACAGTGTGTTGTGTTGTGTTGTGTTGTGTTGTATTTAGATGGAGCCGGGCTGAGTGGCTCAGACGGTTGAGGCGCTGGCCTTCTGACCCCAACTTGGCAGGTTCGATCCTGGCTTAGTCCGTTAGTATTTGAAGGTGCTCAAATACGTCAACCTTGTGTCAGTAGATTTACTGGTACGCAAAAGAACGCCTGCGGGACTAAATTCCAGCATCTCGGCGTCTCCGAAAACCGTAAAAGTAGTTAGTGGGACGTAAAGCCATTATTATTATTATTATTATTATTATTATTATTATTATTATTATTATTATTATTATTACGATGGAGATAATGTTTCAGGGTGAACGCAGACATTCAGTCTCCTTGCCAAAAGAATTCCATACGCAGTTAAAATCCTCGGTTCCGCCAGGAATCCATCCCTGTACACATGGGCGCCCATACCCGGGGGCAAGGTGGGGACGCACCCCCCCCCCCCCTCTAGCTCTCAGAGAAAGGGAAAAATCTAATATGGTCAGGTGTTATTTCTTTCAAGAAAATGATTTAAAAATCGGTATTACGTAGAAGTGGTAGGGCATACCGTGTGTGGTACTCTACCGTGGAATACAAGTTGCCATTCATCTTCCAAAATATTAAAAATACTACATACCCCCAGGTCTAGATACCCCCCCCCCCCCACTCCACAAACTATCCTATGGGCGCCTATGCCTGTACCCTCTAGACCCAAGGCTCTGCTAACTCTACCTTTAGCAGTAAGCCTTTTTTTATCTGAAAATTGTGTCGGTCTTTACTTACGATTTGGAAAGCATATGGCCTTATCTCAAAGTGAAGCATTTTACAGAACGGGAGAGAACTAAATCTACTTACCTCAAGAGGGTATTATGCCTCTCATAACACACACACTCCCGTCTAGTGTATATGCTAGCGAGAGAACACTGCGTTATGGAAGAATTGAGGTTGCAGCTACTTCTGCGGTCTACACCGGCATTCCAACAGCTAATTTCCGGTCTGGAGAAGAAGTATGGAGCGATTTCTACGCTGCAGACCCAATGATATCACGCGATTGGACTCGGCCGTTGTACGGTGTACGTCACACAGTGCATCTCTAAGCTCCGTGACGGGAAATGTGACGGATACCATGCAGTGTAGTACAAACAGAAAAATAACTCACTCAGATGTGTAAAACGGGAGCCATATTTGAAAATAATAATTAAAAAAACCGGACGATTAGCATATTGTTTAAAAACGGAGGAAATTTATATCGAGTGATTTATAACACGTATTTTTCACTGACTTAGACTTTCTTTCGAGAGACAATGCTGGCTTAGTGTACTTGTACACAGTAGCGGCGCCAAGACGCTCGCCCCCACCCCCGCGATAATTGAAAATGGGCCCCTCTTTTCCTGATTAGGAAAGTTCCAAGTTTATTTCGTAGTACAAGGTTGTATATTATTACAATGAACGGCAACGACGACGGCGGTAATAATAATAATAATAATAATAATAATCATAATAATGTTTGAGCAATCTTTTTTTTTTTTTTTTTTGCAAGTTGCTTTACGTCGCACGGACACAGATAGGCCTTATGGCGACGATGGGACAGGAAAGGGCTAGGAGTAGAAAGGAAGTGTCCGTGGCCTTAATTCTTAATTAAGGTGCAGCCCCAGCATTTGCCTGGTGTGAAAATTGGAAACTACGGAAAACCATCTTCAGGGCTGCCGACAGTGGGGTTCGAACCCACTATCTCTCGATTACGGGATACTGGCCGCACTTAAGCGACTGCAGCTATCGAGCTCGGTCTTGGTAATAGCAGGACGACGACTAACCGGGTGCGTCACTGAGATCAGATTTATATCTTTCTATATGTACATCCCGTGATAGCCGAGTGGCAGTTTCAGCTGTTCTTCGAATTACGGCAAATGCACGTGAGATGTTTGAAGTGATTCGGATACCACGTAGAACGGGATACCCTATTATTTATTTATTTATTTATTTATTTATTTATTTATTTATTTATTTATTTATTTATTTATTTATTTATTTATTTATTTATTTATTTATTTATTTATTTAAGCAGCTGAGCTAAAACTCACTGTCGTGCAGTACATCCAATTTTATAATGGCTACAGAGTATTTATAAAATAAATTAGGTCAGTCCAGTAATATAGGCCTAAGTTTACTTAAAATTATTTCGAAGAAATGTTGTTTACATAAATAGATCGAGGTACTACGTATTATACATACGTTAATATCATAAAATATTAATATATCGTAGAAATGTAGTCATATGCATATTATTATTATTATTATTATTATTATTATTATTATTATTATTATTATTATTGTTCTTCATTCATTCAACTTCACTAATCGGCCAACTAGGGACCACGATAAGCCTCACGTTACATTCTGGCATTTGTTCATTTTTCGCTTGATCCACATCGTCGTCATTCTTCTGTCCGTTTCGCACCAGTTACATACAGTATCTCGGAAAGTCTCAAAAGTCTTGATGGCTGCTCTGAAAAGATTTCGGTCTTGTCCATCTTATGCCTGTAGGCCCAATTCTTTAAGATGTTTCTTGACATTAACGTATTCTCTACCTTAGAGTATACTTCTTGCCTGGATTTTCTAACGTAGATGCCATTTTTGTAGTTTGGGCCAAGTATGGTGTGTAGGATCTTTCTTTCTTCTAAATCCTTGAGCAAATATTTCTCGGACAAGATAAGGCATTCAGATACATACAGCGATACTGGTTTGATTACATTGTTGTAGTGACGAATTTTTTATTCAGAGAAAAATACTTTTTTGTTGTATATGTTGCGGGTGGTTTGGAAAGTGACTTCCATTTACCTGATTATTGCTGCTATGGCCTCTTTATCAAGTCCGTTTTGCTGGATCCATTCCCCAAGGTATTTAAATTTATTAAAGCGGTTTTTCGTTCGGTATTATTATTATATCAGCCATCAGATATCAATCTCAAGAAGAGGAATTCGACAATTCCTTACTACAGAGATAAACGCCTTATAGAGGAATTCTTAATAGTGGGTCTGATGATTGGCGCGAGGGGGGACAAATCCTGTTCATGCCGCCAATGTTTGGAAGCAGACGTCTCTGCCAATTATAACGTTAGAGGGAAATTGCGATCATTGCCTGAAGGGGTTCATTAATAATTCTAAGAAATCATTGTTACAGTTACGTTACCATCTAAATTTCTCAACTGTATCTATTTCTTTTCGAGAAATGAATGTTAAAGTATAATTTGTAGCAAGGCAGCCTAACATGAGAGGGAGTTCTCATAAAATAAAATAAAATATAAAGAATAAATGGTTGTGTTGATTTATTCTGATATGTATTCTTATGCAAATGTATTTTTTAATGTTACCGTTAGTGTTTTGTTTTATACAATTAAATTATGTCGTTTGTTCTAATCGTGGTATCAACTGTCACTTCAAACTGCACGTTCCTTTCGTTCCCCGCAGTTCTACTCCTTACACAGTATGTGAAACCGTCTTGTGAGAAATGAGGGCACGTCTACATTAGCAGCTTTCAACTAACTTCTTTGAGGAGCGCTGAGTGCTTAGTTGCGAAACTCGCGACCGCGGAGGAAGGCGGTAAGATGCGAGATCCTAGTTAAATGTACGTTTCGTAAATTCACAACCAGGCCATTATTTTATTACACCTCAATAACAATAACTCTCTCAGAGACCAAAACTGAAGTAAAATTTATGGGAGAACTGCGTAAAAAATGTATAGTAGAAACAGAAGTCCGACAAGACGATGGACTGCCCCAGATACTCGTCAATTGAAGACCTGTCCCGATAAAGATGTAACCAACAAATGAGTATTTTTTCAGGAGAGTGGAAATTTATTTTGGGGGTTTTTATTTCATGGTACTACATACTGCTTGAACCAACAGCACGTGCAAGTTTATAAATGAGTTCATCTATTAAAAACAATATTTTAATTTTTATAATCTAAGGTTTAAAAAATGTATGCATTGGAATTTATACAGTGGAAAATACTCCTCAGGTATGGCTTACGTTTGTATATAACGGAAGAGAAATCTTGTACACACCTTCCTTGGAACAAAAATGATAGCAAATAGCCATTTCTTGATGGATACAGTACTTTGGTATCCATCTCTTAGCACAGGCCAGAGTAAAGTGTAGCTTCCACCGAAGTTCCAGTCTCATCCATGGCTGTGACAACATGGAAGCTGCTGGGGTATGGGTGGTGCTGAGTAATGACATTCAGAGCACGACTAGTGCATCTGAGTGTTATGAAAGGTGTTGCTCATAGGGTCAGTCGTGCTGCAATAGCACTTTCTGACCCAGTGAGGAAAGCAATGGCAAACTACCTCACTCCTCGTCTTGCCTAGTACGCCTCATTTTGGTGCTGCCATTGGTTTTTGCGGTTTCCTTATAACCGTATAACCTTTGGTGGTGCTATTTGAGGATCTAACGAGCCTCTGGGCTGATGACTTAACAGACACAGACACTAAAAATAACAACAATAACAAAACATTTCAAGAACATATTTCAAAATGTGGATGTGATTTCGTGTATGGCCATTTTAAAATTATCTATTACACTTAATGATGAACCAACACAAGCACTGTCCACCATCTTGACAGTGGCGTATGCCGGGATCAAGACGTGGGCTACCAGTAGACTTAGGTTACCCCTCTTCGATAGTTGGTTTAGTGAACGTCAAGTCTTAAGTGCTTTGAGCTGCCAACGGAGAAGCCTGCTGTGTTGTCAAGGCTGCTTCACAAGCTACTGTCCTGGCCTCTGCTACTGCCAATGCTCAACCCACTGATCAGTGGACATGGTAGCTTAAGGTTTAGCAAATTGAAGTCCGGCTTTGTGGCTAAATGGATAGAATGCTTGCATTTGGTCCGATGGCCCCGGTTCAGTTTTCAGAATTAACCCCCTCATACTGTTAATTCCCCTGTCTTGGGGACTGGGTTTTTATGACGTCTTCGCCTTTAATTACATCCTCATTAGGTCATCACCAAGTCTATACAGATACCATGCACCATTATTATTATTATTATTATTATTATTATTATTATTATTATTATTATTATTATTATTATTATTAAATAATGATGTTGAATTTTACAGCGGTTGTACCCATCGTTCACTGGTTAATTAGCTTCCTCAGAGGATCAGTGGTGGTGTCTGACCCATGATCACGGGTTCGATTCCAACCAACAAAAGAGAACACTAAACCTGAAAGATTGCATTTCATTATAAAAATAAAACTATATTACTCCTAAAACAGCAGCCTGCAACGATATAGTCTAGAAGTAAACGGGAGTGAAATACCAGCACTTTGTTATCTGTATAATTAAGTCAGAAGGATGAGGTGAGGAAGTATATACGATGAGTAACGCATGGTTGATAGTTAGGTGGCGTGCCAGATGCGACCGTGCCGCATGCAACCCGTGCCACTAGCGACCGCATAATCTGTAACCGTGCCGGATGCGACCGGTGTTGACAAGCAAATTGCCATTTGATAAGTTGTGTCATCACCCAAGATAAGGTAAGTTAAACGAAGTGCAGTGCCATTTCAATAAGTCCTATACGCAGCTACTGCCCCTACTTTACATAACACTTCTGGGGGAAACTCGTTTTACAATACGAAACATGGTGATGCGTTTACGTTTTTACTGGGCGAGTTGGCCATGCGGTTAGAGGCACCTGGCCCTGAGCTTGCATCCGGGAGATAGTGGGTTTGAATCCCACTGTCGGCAGCCCTGAAGATGGTTTTCCGTGGTTTCCCATTTTCACACCAGGAAAATGCTGGGGCTGTACTTTAATTAAGACCAGGGCCACTTCCTTACCATTCCTAGCCCTTTCCTATCCCATCGTCGCCTTAAGATCTGTCTGTGTCGGTGTGACGTAATGCCACTAGCAAAAGAAAAGATCCTAATTCTCTGAAATTATTTACGACTTAGGCCTACTTATTTATCGTGTCCTATTAATACCAGGAGTGTCCGAGGACGTGTTCGGCTTGCCTGGTGCAGGTCTTTCTACCTGACACCCTTGGGCGGCCTGAGCGTCTGGATGTGGGGTTATGATAATGAAGTAGGGAGAGATGAAACCAGGTTTCGGCACGTAGCCTACTCCTCTCGAATAATACCAAGGGGTCTGCTCAACGCTTTACGTCTCCATCCGACGGCCGAATCACCATCAACAGCATCATATCCTCTCACTCCATTTGAACACTGCGAAAAGTTTTGTATTTGAATCCCGGCTTTTGGCATGCAATCTAGTGATTAGAAACTGTCTACCACCAACTTTCCTACCCTGCCGGCCAACATTCTGATGGTGAATTATTTTTTCGTCCAGACTAAGTGGCTCAGACGGTTGAGATGCTGGTCTTCCGAATCCAACTTGGCAGGTTCGATCCTGGCCCAGTCTGGTGGTATTTGAACGTGCTCAAATACCTCAGCTTTGCGTCGGTGGATTTACTGGCACGTAAAACAAGTCCTGCGGGACTAAATTCCGGCACCTCGGCGTCTCCTTAAACCATAACAGTAGTTACTGGGACGTAAAGCCAGCAACATTATTATATTTTTCTTTCGACCAATGACAGTCGAACCTGCTAACAACGGTGTCAGACCTTCATTTTAGAAAAGACAAAGTTAACTACTTATAAGCAATCTGGCACTTGGTGACAGCCCTTAATGCAGATCAATTGTAAGTGATCGATGGGTCGCATGCGGCACGGTGTTTATCCGCTCGGTCACTATTGGCACGATAATGACCGGGTCGCATCCGGCGCGGTCGCATCTGGCACGTAACCGATAGTTAGCAGTGGCGATCTGACGGACCGAAGCCTAGCACACCTATCCCGCCCGGTCGAGGGGAGAGGGGCGAGAGTCTGGGCTGCAATATCAGTCTCCGAAGTCTTGTTCTCAGAAATACGTGCGACGTTTATTTCTCATTGCTTTCAAGGTTTGTAAATGGAACAATGTGTGAGATGGTTACGTTATAATGTGCTTTAGATTTCCATCATTCGCATTTGATGTTTGGGATTCACTGACAGCCTTGGTGATGATACACCCTATTTCCACTAATTTGTTGGTTATATCCTTATTCCGCGGAGGTCTTCAATTGCGTTCTTGAAAAAAAAAAAAGTTGTAAGGTATTGAGAAAATCAGTTAAACCGACTGGGACAAAGCTCAGAAGCTCAGAAGTAGACTGTATAGCCTTTGCTGTTGAGTGAAGACTTTACCCTAATAGCCGATTACATCCCAGATGCACAGAAAGAACTGAAAATACTACGAGTACAAGCGGCGAGAATCGGACTGAAAATTTCACATGAAAAATTAAAATACATGACAGACATCAAAACAACACTACATGAACTCAAAATCCCCAACCCGGTCGGGAATCGAACCGGGACTCCTTGGAGCAAGGGTCAGCACGCTAAACATTTAGCTTTGGAACGGTTCAGGGAAAGAATGAAACATATTCAATACTGTTATCCTGACTGGGGAAAATAGTAGACTAGGAAAACATAAGTTTCAGTTTTAACGTATATCACTTTAAACATTATGCCCGTACGGGATACGGGCGCGCTGCTTGCTAGGTTTTAATTTTCGCGCGTGTTTATAGGCAGCTGCACGTATCCGATACGGTTTTCGTACATTGCTTGGAGGTAGTAGTTTATCTAGTTTTCACTAGAATGCAACAATTACCGGGTGCTGAGCGCGCCAAATCTGTCGGGCTGTCACCTGATACTGTACAAACATGTCCTCACGCCGGCTCAATGATAGTGATATCTTGGATATTTTATCGGGAGGAGGCGGATTCAGAAATAGATGACAGAGAGGAAGACTCTGCTTACGAACCAGATAACATATCAAGTGATAATTCGGGCAAGATTTTTATTTGGTATGTCACTTTCGAGTGCAAGTATTTCTTTTAACTGCGTTATTTTACCCCGAATACAAACGATAGAAATACTTCACCTCTCCAGTAAGTTGGGCTTATTTTTTCGTTTAGACAAAGAGAGGCGGGCTGATGATTCACCTGTACCTTGAAAAGAAAGTAGATGATAGTGTTGTAAGGAGTGCAAGGTTGGACTGTTAATAGGCCAATGTTTTCAGGGCTACTGTACCAAAACAAACAAACAAACAAACAAACAAACAAACAAACAAACAAACAAACAAACAAACAAACAAACAATATTTTTGTGGCTTAATTAGCCATATTAAATCATTCATTTTTATTGTCTGAGCAGGCTTATTGGTAAAACTTTAATGTAAAAGTTTATCTCGTACATTTTTAATGTTTTTCATAAGACTAGTATAACTAAAATACTTTAAATATGTACTTCTCGATTAACATCTTCGTTTTGGATGGCTGACACCTCAATATGATACAAAAATTAGTTATGTACTATGTTTCGCTGTTGTGTAAAAAATAATAAATAAATAAATAAATAAAAACCAGCCAGTTTCCAGTCATTCGACCGGGTCAGGAATGGAATGAATGAAACCCCCATCTAGCGGCGAGGATAGGAATTGTGCCGGCTGCCAAAGCCTGTCGCACTCCTCTGGGGCAATTATTGAGTGACAGATGAAATGAAGTGATTAGAGAGTGTTACTGGAATGAAAGGTGACAGGAAAAACCGGAGTACCCGGAGAGAAGCCCTCCGCTTTGTCCGGCACAAATCTCACATCGATTGACCGGGCATTGAACCCCGGAACCCAGCGGTGAGAGGCCGGTGCGCTGCCGCCTGAGCCACGGAGGCTACCTCGCTGTTGTGTAATTAATTCCGGAAAAAGACCCATGTTAAAATATGGTAGTGTTGAAAGTGATCTTTGTTTCTCTTGTCGTTTGTGTTTCAACTTCTGGTGTGAAAGCGTTTGAATTCATTGCATGAACCGAAGCTCTAAGGTTTTATTTAATGAAGATGAATTCTCAGTCGAGATTTCGTGGCGCGCCTCGAGTTTGGTTTTATTTTTCTTCTTCGATGAATCGAATTATTATGTAGAGAGAGTAGTAATTCTATTCTTTTTCTCTTGATAGAACCACCTCCACCACTATCATTTGTGTAGAGGAGCTAATATCTTCCTTGTTACGGCACGTTTTGGGACTCTGACTGTGCGTCATTAAATTCTGTGTTCCCGTTAGTTAAAATAACTTTCAAATAATTGTATTCCATGGCAAATGAAGTGAATTTCAGGTCATATCTGTTATCTGGTTATAAAGGCTATAAACTTCACCGCAGTGGCGAGTCAACCAGAAATATCACCGCCAGCGGGCAATATAACAAGTATAACAAACCAATAACTTGGGACTGTTTGTACATCTGCTTGATTGGTGAATTTATCACCCCATGATTGCTTACTCGTATAAGTATACTCTTGTTATATCACATAAATATAGATGTCTATATCGGGAATGATAAAAAAAAAATGTAAACCCAGTGTCCTATTGATATGCTTTCGTCAGTATACATATACAACGTACGTATAAAATTATGATGACAGCAGTGTTTGAATAAATTGTGTTATATTACCACACGGACACGATTCATGTGAGTAATGCCTCCAGTTATCTGTTTAGTTTACATATATTTATATTACACACAGAGAGAGTCCAGCCTGTTCGATTATACGTTTATGTCGAGGGTAGTGTTGCCAGGTTTTAGAAATGCCAATAAGTGACAGGTCATGTCGACACGACATAACGACATTTACTCAAGGAAACAGTGATATACGTAATTTTCTTTCTTTCTTAATCCGTTTAACCTCCAGGCTTGTTTTTTTCCTCGGATTCAGACAGGGATCCCGCCTCTTTCGCCTCAAGGGCAGTGTCCTGGAATGTGAGGCATTGGGTCGGGAGGATACAACTCGGGTGGAGGACCAGACCTCATCTGCTATGCTGAACAGGGGCCTTGTTGGGGGATGAGAAGATTGGAGTGGACAGACAAGGAAGAGGGACAGAAGCGGCAGTAACCTTAAGTTAGATACCATCCCTACATTTGCCTGGAGGAGAAGTGGGGAAACCACGGAAAACCACTTCGAAGATAGCTGAGGTGGGAATCGAATCCACCTCTACAAAGTTGACCTCCCTAGGCTGAGTGGACGCCGTTCCAGTCCTCGTAACACTTTTCAGATTTCGTGGCAGAGTCGGGAATCGAACCCGGTCCTCCAAGGTTGACAGCTAATTACACCAACCACTACACCACAGAGGCGAACGAAATATAATTTATTGTACTATAATTACATTGTAGGGGCTGCCTGGCCGAGGCGGTAAAGGCGTGCTCGGTTCGCCCGGGAAGGACGTGGGTTCGAATGCCCGTCAAGAAGTCGTAAAATGTAAGAAACGAGATTTCCACTTCCGAAGGTGCACGTGGTCCTGAGGTTCACTCAGCCTACACCAAAAATGAGTACCAGTTAATTCCTGAGGGCAAAGGCGGCCGGGCGTAGAGATAATCACTCTACTCCGCTCAGTACCGAGGTTACGGATAGTGGAAGCCTTTACCTTCCACCCCTCCAGGGGCCTTCATGGCCTGCACGGAGATGACTTTGCTTTTCGCAATAATTACATTGTAGGCACAAACATTATTACTGTATTTTGCTGTTTCATTTCCTACATAAAAAGTTTGAAACCTGTATTTTTTCACTTTTAGCCTTTTTTTAATAATGCTGAATCTCTCTTAACCAAGACATGACATTTCTGACAACTTTGATCAATATTAAGTGAGACTTGAATGTCTGACTTTATCATAGTTGCTGAACATCTATTCCTGTCATCATTCCATTGTTCGGCTCTATGGCTAAATGGTTAGCATGCTGGCCATTGGTTCAAGGAGCCTCGGGTTTGATTCCCGGTTGGGTCGGGGATTGTAACTTTCATTAGTTATTCGTATGGGTCGAGGGTTGGGTGCTTGGACGCCTTCAGCATGAAATTTCGTCCAAGGTAGGGCCTCATCCTCACAGACGCTGAAGTCGCCTGTACAGCGTCAAAACGAAGGCCACTCGCCATTATTATTATTATTATTATTATTATTATTATTATTATTATTATTATTATTATTATTATTATTATTCCTCGCCTTTGCTGGGGAGATGTAGTGTTTACAGTGCACTGTGTCTTCTGGTATAGGCTACAGCAATTTGTTACTTTCATTGACCTGTCTCAGTCTCGTCTTTGTCTTTGACAATATGAAAGTGACCGAGGTATGAGCGATACTGGAGATACCACTCCTTATGCAGCCAGTACCTGTTATGAATGGTGTGAAAATATCGCTCATAGGGTCGGTTCGTGCATGCATTTCAGTGGGCTTGGCAGACTGATATGTAAGAGGAAAGCAACGGGAAACTACCTCACTCGTCATTTCCCTAGTATGCCTCTTCAGTGACACTTAGGCTATCTGTGACAGCTGTTGGTGGAGCTGTGGAGGATCAAAGCAGCCTTCGGGCTGAACACCCAACATACATATATTATTATTCCACTTGTTTTTAAGGCGACACTCCGGAGATTAAAAAAAATGGTTTACCGTGGTTTCCCATTTTCACACCAGGCAAATGCTGGGGCTGTACCTTAATTAAGGCCACGGCCGCTTCCTTCCCATTCCTAGGCCTTTCCTATCCCAACGTCGCCATAAGACATATCTGTGTCGGTGCGACGTAAAGCAAGTAGCAAAAAAATGAATTGATTGATTGATTGATTGATTGATTGATTAATTATATAGCTATATAAAACTCGTTTAAGGAGTTCTAACATTGTTACGCTATAGGCCTAATACCGAATTTACAAAACAAAACAAAAACGTGCGAATAATTGCCTGTGTTGAATGTGTACAAGCGGTATTTGAGCAAACGACAATAGGAAAAACGATCAGCTCGCGGTGGTTCCAAAAAGTTGCTACTTACCAGTGCCGAACGGCACAAACTGTATAGGAAGAAAAAGAATCATAAGCGCGAAGACACTGCCGGTCCCAGGGAACCGAACCCGGAACTCTCTGTATCGACCATTCAGACAAGGAGCCGGATGATGATGACAATAATAATAATAATAATAATAATAATAATAATAATAATAATAATAATAATAATAATAATAATAATACTTAGATAAAACTATTCGGGAATTTGGAGTTAAATCGAAATTGGCAAACTTAATGCTTGAAATCCTTTCAAACACAATATCAAAGGTAAAATTTGTAGGAGAAATGTCAAAAACTTTCTAGATAAATACAAGTGTAAGGCAAGGCGGGGGTTTATCGCCCATCGTTTTCAACTGTGCCCTCAAGAAGTCTGTAAAAATTTGGAAAGAAAAATTAAATAAACTCAAAATGATATCAATAACTTTGGGGAGAAAAGTTAAAGGTGTTAAAATAAATTGCTTTCATTTGCAGGTGATTTCGTTATACTTACGTAAAACCAAACAAATGCAGCAATACAAAGAAGAAGAAATGTCCTAGAAACGGATTTGAGAATCTCTGTAGAGAAAGCCAAATTTATTACGAACATCCAGGAGGAAGATATACAGGAAAGAACAACTCTTAAGAAGAAAATTGCGGCAGTGAGGAATGCACCGGAGAAACTCGTCAAGTCACGCAACATCTCGGTTGAAGAGGGACGAAGGAGAAGTCAAAGACTTAAGAACATCTGGAGGGAATAGGAAGGAAAGGGAATAAGTTTGAGAGATAGAAGATCTGGTGGTTTGTGTAAACGTGGTCCATAGATGACCATTGACCATAAAGGCATGAATAACTAATTAATAATAATAATAATAATAATAATAATAATAATAATAATAATAATAATAATAATACTAATAATAATAATAATAATAATAATAATACTTTCTGAATAAGAACACTAAAGGTTTCTGGTTCATCGAGGTGGAAAAGGATTTACAGTAATTGGCGATCTTACGTCGTGACATCTTGCAACGTGACTCTTCAAGGAAGAATCTTGAAGGTCTGCAGAGTTTTCGAAAAAAACAACAACATGAAGACAGGCAAGACGTGGACCGAAGAATAGAAGGAAGCTCACAGAAGATGGATGCGGGAGTACTTGGCGAGTGTCAAAGCTCAAACCAGAAAACGTTTGAAATAGTGTGGTCCATCGCTGGCCGACACTAAAGAAGAAATAATAATAATTATTAAGGTAATATCGTGGCTCGCAGAGGGATAAGAAGAGTGAGGGTTGAATGGGTGGACAAGGAATTAACTAGAGCAGAACTTAACACAACAAATTTTGAAATTTTAGTTTAAAATTTGAAAAATAGAAAATATGAATGAATGAGAAGAATATTAATGAGTTCGTCAGCTCTAATAATATAGGGGACTTAGAAGTCCGAACATCAGGTACAAAACTTGAGATAATTATCAATTTCTTGATTTACATAGGTAGGAGAGAGCATTGTTGCTCTTGATAGGAACAATATTTTACAAGAGCACGTCTTGCTCAGATCATTACACAACATAGGAGTCTGCGCTCCAAATCTACCATAGTCCCGCCTTGCAGAGGTATTCGTTTCTTATGGCGCACTCCAATTCCGCCTTATGACCTATCGGTTGGCCTCGAAGTATTTGTTCACAGTTGCCCCGATGAGGGTTTATCTATTGCTCAACAGTTCCCAAAGGAAACTAACACCATAAACAATCACCGAATAAACAGAGGTATGATTGCCCATACTAAACGGCCTTAATGACTAAAGGAAAAAAGGAGGCGAAACACGTGCACTCCTTCTCGAAATAGTTAAAATTCTAAGTGGGCTTATGGCCCAAAGATACGGAGACTAGTCCTATACTACACCGGGGTGACTTAATTTTTTTTTTTTTTTTGCTAGTTGTTTTACGTCGCACCGACACAGATAGGTCTTATGGCGACGATGGGACAGGGAAGGGCTAGGAGTGGGAAGGAAGCGGCCGTGGCCTTAATTAAGGTACAGCCCCAGCATTTGCCTGGTGTGAAAATGGGAAACCACGGAAAACCATTTTCAGGGCTGCCGATAGTGGGATTCGAACCTACTATCTCCCGGATGCAAGCTCACAGCCGCGTGCCTCTACACGCACGGCCAACTCGCCCGGTGGGGTGACTAAATAAGAAATATTAATGCCAAATAAGTTTTCCGAAATTTAGAGGTTTGAAATGTTTAGTCACCCCATGCCAAGTTGAATGGGAACCAAGAGAGGGTAATCACTCTTTGTTCCATTCCATTACATATTTCCCGGTAGCGAGTAGAACAGAGTCCTCAGACTTGTCGAAAATTCTACATTTACCAAATTTAGAAAGTTATATTATATAAAAGAAATTGAAACCTTCCCCTCACACTATCCGCACTGTCCGGCTCCATGGCTAAATGGTTAGCGTGCCGGCCTTTGCCCACAGGGGTACCGGGGTCGATTCCCGGCAGGGTCGGGAATTTTAACCATAATTGGTTAATTCCGCTGGCACGGGGGCTGCGTGTATCTGCCGTCTTCTCCATCATTTCATCCTCATCACGACGCGCAGGTCGCCTACGGCAGTCGAATCAAAAGACCTGCATCTGGCGAGCCGAATTTGTCCTCGGACACTCCCGGTACTAAAAGCCATACCCCATTTCATCACATATCTATGAACATTCTGCCATTACCTTGAGTCGTGGGCCTCCCGTAGGACACGTCGCACTCAAATCACTCGAGGAATCAAGACAATACGGACCTAAAGCGCCCTGCTTTTATAGTAATTTTAAGGGGAAGCTTCCAGAAATCTTTACTGATAAGCTGAATTCCTGTACCCACCCCCAATTTTAATTGGTTAACGAAAATATTTACATGTTTCTGATAGATTGATTACAATTGAAGAAGGGACCATCTGAAGTGTTGACAACTTCAGCACATAAACAAAACAATCCTCAAAACGTGAGGTTTGCCAACTGCAAAAATAAACATTCCTTTATGAAATAATTAGAGTTCATCCCGCTAGAGGGAGCATTTAAACCGATGGTAGGGACATCTAACAGTTAAAGACCAAAGTATCTTGTAGTACACCAGTTCAAGTTTGTTTACATAGATGGCCTTAGAGAGGGCGCGCAGTTTGACTGGCCGGGGAAGGTGTATCCTCTGTACAATAATAATAATAATAATAATAATAATAATAATAATAATAATAATAATAATAATAATAATGCTAGTAGTAAAAGTTAGCCCAATATTAAATAATATTGCAAGACTTTTCAGCTTGGGTTGTTTCTAGCCCTTTGGCTGTAGTTTGATCATTCACTATTTGTCATTTCTGTAAGCATTACGGGCAGGAGGATTCGTTGCGCTGACCACGCTGAACGTCGTAATTTGCAGGCCTTCGGCTTGAGTAACAGTAGCTTGGTAGACAAGACCCATCAGGATTGTTATGGCATGGGGATTATTATTATTATTATTATTATTATTATTATTATTATTATTATTATTATTATTATTATTATTATTATTATTATTATTATTATTAACTGAACAAGCTAAAACACGTTTCTCAACTGCCGTAACTCTTGATTCCATCTTGGGTAGGCATAGTATGACCTTGTTCCTGTCTACCTTCCGCTAGGTGTCTCATCGATTTAAACCCACGCCCAGCGGTCACAGGCTGAGAGAGAGAGAGAGAAACCTAGCGAAGCAGGATCACCAGTACGCGTTATGAGTCTGTTTGCTGAGCGTTAAATGCTGCAGTAAATCACTTCACGGTGACCTTATTGTGACGTAACACCAACTCAGCAAGGTGTTTTGTTTTGAACGACTTCCTCAAGCTATTTGGCAGCTGTGGTATCGAGGTGATCTTTTGGCACGGCGTGACATAATCGGTGTAGTCCAGCGGAAATGTACCTACATTCATTATTCTAACGCTGACATTACTGAGCGAGAAGCCAAATAAAAGTCATTTACCTGCACTTACAAACCACTGCGGTTTCAGACCACACAGGGGTTGTCAGGACCAGATTTTGTGTATCCATCAAGTAATTGAAAAATGCTACGATAGGAATTGACAATTATGTGTGTATTCACCAACTGGAGTTGAAACTGTTGTCGTGATTTAAAGCTAAGGAGACCGAGATAACAGTTAAATTTGCATTCATCAACAATTAACAAATGTACCCGTGCTTCGCTGCGGTATTTTACATTGTATACGGATTTCTCCATAAATTACTGTAAGGGCAGTGAGTATAATTACATTAAATTGAATATTTCTTAGCTTTATCGGAGAAACAAAACAGGGAGGACACCATGCGCTGTTTCCGATGTAAGGTAGGCAGGCATTGGGAAAGTTTTGTTGATAATGGCAGGCCACATATCCTACTGCCAGTCACAATTGAGTTCCGGCAGGCTCACTTGGCAACTGCCATTCACAGTAGAGATGGAGAGTTTTCATTATAAGGGGAGGCCCCTTTTCCTAATGCCAGTCACAATCGAGCTGGAGCGATTTGATTACAATCGAGAAATGCAGCGTTATCTAACTTGTCAACAATCGAGATAGGACAATAAGTCATAGGACCAAAGTAGTAAATCTCTCCAGATTGAACGGTGATTGTGCTATCTGTTTTGTAATACGACTTACCGTTTAGCCACCAACTACCCTGAAACGAAGGTCTGCCACTGTTATTAAAATGCATCCATATTTTGATGTTTTCCTGGGCCAAAAGTTATACACTTGAACAGCTTGGAATTTTTCCTCAAAGAAAAGAGTGTCAAGGTTTCGGAATTAGCACTCGCATACATCGGAGTTATTAAGGAAAAAAGTAATACAGTTAACGATGTTGAAATTATTAGAAAATATGATTATATCTGAGGACAGCAGGATAGGACAATTATATAAATACCAAGTGGATGTATTTGAAACTAAAATGCCTCTCAATAAATTGTGATGGTAGGAATTACGGATATAAGAATGCGGTAACAAACGAGAAATTTACGTGCAGGGATCCTTAGTTAAAAGATTAGAAGATGACTTATGGTGTTATTACTTAAGTGTTAAAGAGGCAAGTCAGAGGCAAGAAATTAAAGGGGAAAAACAGAACTAGAATAGAAATACAGGAATAATTATAGCAAATGCCAGAAAACACCTTACGGTGCGAAATAATGGCGGTACTGATCAAATATTAACAACACCCCTTAGTGCTATTCGAGGACGATTGTAACCAGTGTTGCCAACTCAGCGAATTTTCCGCCAAATTTGGCGGATTTTTAAATGGAACAGCGGATAAATTTTCCATTTAGCGGACAGCGGATTTTTTGACGGATTTTCGAACTTCTTTTAGCGATTTTCAGAGGTAACAATATCACCTTTCATCACCAGAAGAAAAAATAATATAGAACTTACTACGGTATAATAGTCTACTTAATCCCGTTGTATTGGACTTATGCTGCATACTACCAATCGTTTCCTAGAGCAGCTCTGGTCCACAACCTCAGTCAGAATTTGTTGCAATCGTTACTGTATTCTTGATGAGCCGAGTAGTGTTGTGTTTGATATCGTATTTCTTTTGAGATTAGGTTAATTTTGGTACGTCTATCTGTCGAAAGAAAAGGTTAAAAAGGAGTCAGATATTTCGTAAAGAGTGGTTACATAATTAAACTTTAAAAGACTAGTTGGTTGAGCTTTCCAAAAATCCGAAACAAGGACGTTGCATCTATTAGCTGTGCAATATGAATGCGAAATTGTTTGGCATTATTTATTTCTGCACTTATCAAAAGGAATGAAAACCGTAACGAAAGTGAAAATAACTTTCGAAATAGGTTTGAAAATTTCCCTATCTATTTTGCTGCTGTGAACTGCCAAAATATATTTTGAAAAACCACAGGACACAGGACCTCAACCCAGCACATCTGCTTCAGAGCATATAGTGCGGGGAAGAGAAGATGATGAACTCCTGTTCTGAAACTGGTGAGTGCTGAGTTAATCTCTTTTATTGAAACAGCTGGTATATGCACTTTTGTTTCAGTTTGAAATTTTGCGGATGTTCCACTAAAATTTAGCGGAGAAAAGATTTATGGATTGGCAACACTGATTGTAACCTCCAACGGTATTCCGCCAATATCCCGCAGAGTGGCCGATTGACGTCTCTCTTGCTCTCTATCCAAGAAACAACGACGAGTTTAAGGGAATGATGACGAAAATGGCAATGTTACTTCCCTGCTGGCAAGCAGTCAGAGGCGTTGCCATGGTAACCTGGTGGTTCGTTGTCGGTCTGTCGGTCACTCAGTGCAGAACATGAGACCCGCAGAAAATAGTAAATTTCTCCATCATTTGAAGAGGAAGCGAAATTATGTAAAAAAGAAAAGTTGTTCGTAATGAAGGGACGTTTCACATATAGTCCACGGATTTTACAGAAAATCAAAAGTATAAGTAAAAAATGGAAGAAAACTGGTCTGGTTTTCGTATAAACCCTACGTCCGTTCAGAGATTTTTAAATCATAAGTTATGCGTACTTTATCTCGGTTTAACATTTTACGGGAGAAAGGTTAGCCGGTAAAATAGACGGCTGGAATATTAATTGACAGAGAAAATCGCAGCGACAGGAAATATGAATAACAATGGGAGGTCACGATGTCCGCATCCCCGGTTTTGTTCAAACTTTGTAGGTTGGTAGTACTACATCACGAAAACACACTGGCATAGTAGCGCGCAACTCTCAAAATGTCCGAAAAAAACCTATTTTGAAAATGTCGAGAAAAGTTACGTGAGGTTTAGCATGTCAGGTACCATCAAGCGAAAGACTGGCGCGGTGGTCGAGTGGTAATGTTATGAAGATGGTGAGTTCGAATCACGCTGCTACCAGCTTTTTACCTCCCCCTCTTTTCCCCCGTTTTTCATCTATTACAGAATGTATTTTTCTTCTATTACTGTCAAAATAGATTTAAAGATTTTCTTTCCCAATAATTCGGCCTTTTCTGTAATCTGTATAGAGTCGCCGGGAACCAGTAAACGATTTATACAAAGAAGATGCTCGACGTAAGCCATGGCCCTTTTTAACTGTTTGTTTGTTGTTTGGTCTCCCGGGAACTCGTTTGCACTTTGCGTAGCTTCACATTCAAAAACACTTCCGTTCGAACATATGTAAAAGTTCCTAACTCGCTGAATTTAAAATGAAAAATATGAAAATTAATATTCATTAAATAAAATACACAATCGTCGGACATTGTACTCACACTTAGTTTTTACCTGATTACTTACACATTTGTTATTTGATGGGCGCCAGCTACAACTAAATACAGTAATAAGAGAATTGAGATTCTTGAATGTCTCTAGGGTGTAGGGTAATAAGCTTACTTTTGACGACATATCATATAAGTTCTGAGAAAAGGAGATTGTCGTTTTGTTTCCCCATTAAATTTGAGGTTATGTAATTCTACTCTTGAAATAAAACGATACATTAATTTGATAGAACAAAATATATTCTTGAAATAATTTCAATAAAAAATAGTAAAAACTGCTGCGATAAAACAGATGAGAATATAACATTATGACGTTGTAACTGAAAGAAACTCGGCATTAAATTTGAATTCTTCTTGGCCGGACATTTAATAGTTATACACGAAATTTATCCCTCGCTGGTTCACTTGACTGTACCTTCAACACTTTGAGTGTAATTACGACGTTTTCCTTTGATTTGGTGTCTGCTGTAGATGTATCAAGCCTAATTTGGTGATGTATCCTTTTTGTTTCACTGACGACTAAGTATCCATGTGACTACTGCTTCTCCATCCAGATGACTTCTTGGTAAGTCTATCCTATATGACTTCATGGCAAATCTGTCCTATATGACTTCGTGGCAAGCCTTTCCTTCCAACTGCACTGACCGACCAACTGTGGCCTCACTCACCCCATGACCACTGACTAATGACTCACTGAGGTCTCTCCACCCTTTCGACTGACGCTATAAGACACTGGACCAGCTTATATAGACATTAGTTGACACACCTACGCAATCTCCGGAAATAACTATGATCTACTCCCACCCAGCGACAAATGTTACATACAATGGTGAAACCGCCTGCGGTACCCTAGGTATCTCCAAGAACATGAGCTCACCGCCAAATGCACACAATGACGTAGCAATGACTCTGCAGTTACGCTAACAGTATTGCAACATGTGCGTTGCAATGTCAAAACTTATTACAGAGCATATCCATATATGATATTATGTAGCGAGTCTTACTTTACATGGTTAAATGCTAATATTCACACACATATACACAATTTAACTATAATCACGCAAGCGACAATCATTGCAGAATTGAATTGAACAATAATAATACAATAATAGTAATCTTAATTCAGCATGCGAGATCTCTATGACGATCGAACTTATGATGAGCACGTATGGTTACATCGCACATAACCGTTACACTACACAACGCGGTCAGACAGTGACTAACTGCTACTCTCATTCGATACACAAAGAAAAAGGGGATTAGGAAATCTTAGAAAAAACAAGTTGAGACGAGCGTGACTCGAACTCGCCATCTTCATAAGTGAAGAGTAACACCTTAACCACTCGACCACCGCGCCACGCTCTATCACTTGGTAGTACATGGCATGCAAAACCTCTCGTAACTTTTCTCGACATTTTAAAGCTTTTTTTCGGAAATTTGTGAGAGTTGCGCGCAACTACTTTGCCGGTGTGTTTTTGTGATGTAGTACTACCAACCAACTAAGTTTGAACAAATTCGGTGATGCGGCCATCGTGACCTCCCCTTGTAAGATTGCACAGTAAAATATCCTAGGTGGATACAAAGAACGCGCTACATACTTTGAGGACTACGAGGACACTAATTTTGAAACATATTTTAGGTTATCTAAAACTTCGACACTGTCAGTGGTCGAACATAACCTGGAAATCACCCCTGTGGGTGAGGGACGCCGACGAAGAATACACCCACGTTATCCCTGCCTCTCGTAAGAGGCAGCTAAAAGACGCGACCAAGGGATGCTGAATTTTGAATCATGAGATTACCTGTGATTAGTACCATCAAGCGAGGAATACCATGAGTCGACTTTTCTTGCGATTCCACGAACCTACTACGCTGGCCTAGGAGGGGTAGAGGTGGTACTCCCACGTGGCGCGTCCCAGGGGGCTGATAGGGGGATCCCAACCGGCTTGCCGGCGGACTTAAACGAAATAGAATACCTCTCGCGAACCAAACACACAACCCCCTGTGGGTGGGGGACTCAGACGAAGAATACACCCACGGCATGCCCTGCCTGTCGTAAGAGGCGACTAAAAGCGGTGACCAAAGGATGATCGAATTAGAACCATGAAACTACTTGTAATAAGTATCATCACGCGGGGAGCTCGCCTGTACTTGCGAGTAGTACCACTATGTTAGGTACACAATAGGTTTGTGATTAGTAGCACCAGAGTGCGCCGCCGGCTTTTACAGTACCAAGGTCTGTCTAGGGAGGCCAAGTCACGAATGCTACTTATGGAGCCGCCATATTGGGTCTTTAAGTGAACGTAACCACTGCCTTCGTGATGTACAGGCCGTACTGTACCTCCGATGACGTCACACAAAGAGGCGAACTGTTTACTTCGTCCGACCCGTGCAATACAAGGACATGATGCGACTGTACCTTTTGTAATTATGAAATATTTACAAATGTTGTATTAATACTGCAGGTGAGATCACTAAAATCTGTAATCGCATCATAACTCGTAAGTTAGGTCTATGTCATTTTAGGAGAAGTAGGTTTGAAGTGTGATCTACGCGGTCAAAGCTTCAGTGTTTTACTCGTCAATGTACCCAACAAATAATTATTATGCGTTAATACAAATATGGAGACAACAAACGTGCAATAATAAACTTTACTCCCATACCTCTAGATGGCCATAAATACAGTATAATCCTTTTTGTTGTTGTTGTTGTTGTTGACACTTCTGGCACTATCCTTCGAAGACTTTCTTCTATACAAACATTTGTATAACTTTTTGTTTAGGAATACCCCATGTTTTCCCAAATATTAATGCACTGATCAACCAGATCTATTACTTACTTCCCACATTAACGGAAACTGCCGAGGAATGGTTTTTACTCGCATTAATTTTGGGGAGAAAAGGCAGCGCGTACTCAATATTACGAACCCAAGAAATAACCATATGTAGGTTCCATTTGTTACTGTCCACTTTCATACTTGTTCTGTGTCAACAATAAAACGATCTGCTGTAAATCTTTGCAACAAGAAAGTCAAAAGCAGAACTCATCATCAGCTCTGGAAAATGAGTGAAACATACACTTTTATTCTCCGTAACAGGTATTTTTTTCAGTTGGGATTTTCGTTTTTCATAAAGGTAACCTGCCCTCATGCGAAAAAAATGAACATATTAATGTCTATTTACTTGTATAGTTGTATTTTTGCCGTGCTACGCACAAGTTCTTAGCAATGTGGCAAATGCGAACTTTCGCACGCTGTATTTAAATTTGTAGCACATTATATTTCCACAAAAACGTGTTATACGATAACAATTAAATGAATAAGTTACACGAGATGTATTACGTCCCTTGAATTTACATTACTCACCACGTCTAAATACCATGCCTAACCTAAACTATGAGGTCTCATTGTCTTAATAACAGCTGTTTACGTAATTCCTGATGTGATAAATTTAAAGAAAAAACATGCAAAAGGATATAGTTAAATATAAAGTTTTGTCTTTCAATGGTCACAATATTATCCTAAGAATGCTCCCAATTACATTCACAAGTACAATTTGTAACATTCGCTTAGCTCGCCTCAATTGATCAGTGACGTAACCAAAGGCGAGTGTATTCGAATTTAGAGGATTTAGGCACCAAATATTGAGCAAAAAACAAACGAGAAACTATTTCTCATGCAGAATTTAGCCGGGCACCTATTGTTCATGTATATATGATTGTACAACTCATAAATGAAATGAATGCATTCACAGCTATTTGAATAGGAAGATAATTAATAGAACCTAAATTTAATTATTTTTGAGAAACAAGAATCAGGAGAAGTGCTCATGTGTACTCTTTCACATCTATATTACTTGAACTTACCGTGTTTCTAATCAATATCATCTGTCAAAATACGTAATCTCATTGACAGAAACATAGAAATCTGTACAGTACCTCTATTATATCACGAATAGATGAAATATTGAACTTAAAAGTATTTAAAGAGAGTTATAGTAAATTTCCTTGAGCATTTCCTTTGTTAAGAAAGTAGTAACGGGTGTTGCGTTTCTTAACGGTTACTTCAGCATGTTGACAAAGACTGAATGCCTCTTGAGTTGAATGCATTAAATTATGTTCGCTGTTTTTTTTTTTTGTTTTTTTTTGCCAGTTGCTGTAAGTCGCACCGACACAGATAGGTCTTATGGCAACGATGGGACAGCAAAGGGCTAGGAATGGGAAGGAAGCGGTCGTTGCCTTAATTAAGGTACACCCCCAGCATTTTCCTTGTGTGAAAATGGAAAACGACGGAAAACCATTTTCAGGGCTGCCGACAGTGGGGTTCAAACAAACTATCTCCCGATTACTGGATACTGGCCGCACGCTGTTTTTATCCATTGATGTGGTGAATTCTTTGGGTTCTGAGGCAAAAATACTCTTCTCATATATAAGAGTGATGTTCTTAGCTACTCTAACTAGTTTATGGTTAACCCATGCAGCTAAGTAGTACAAAGTGGTGGTGGTGGTGGTGATTATTGTTTTAAGAGGAAGTACTATTGGGCAACAATCCACTTTTAACACTAATCAGAGGGAACTTTTGAAACGATCCGACACTTCGAAAAATTGTGGTATTGGCCAAAGAAAGACAAAGACCACGAAGTTCGTGAAAATGAAAGACCCCCGAAGCTTCGACTGCTCCAATACCGTCGGGGTCGGAAAAGAACAAGAGTTGACCAACGAAGGTCGGATACGATAGAAAAAGTTAGGAGCCTGGCACAAGTAAGTGGAAAGAATGTCAAGACTCAGCTAAGGGCCCCGTGGTCGCCAAACCACGCTCTCAAGTTGCTAGTTGCTTTACGTCGCACCGACACAGATAGGTCTTACGGCGACGACGGGATAGGGAAGACCTAGGAGTTGGAAGGAAGCGGCTGTGGCCTTAATTATGGTACAGCTCCGGCATTTGCCTGGTGTGAAAATGGGAAACCTCGGAAAACCATCTTCAGGGCTGCCGACAGTGGGATTCGAACCCACTATCTCCCAGATGCAAGCTCACAGCAGCGTGCCCCTGACCGCACGCCCAACTCTTCCGGTCCGCTCTCAAGTTAAGAGTCTCTGGGGACCCCTTTAGTTGGCTCTTACGACAGGAATGGTATACCCTGGATGTGTTCTACTGTCCCCACAAAATGGTTCAAACCCGAAATCTTTATTATGTTTATGTCAACATCATTTGAAAACCGGTGATAATAATTTGTAGGGCTACAGTCTTCAGTTGGCATTTGGAAAAAAAAATCAAGTTAATACTCATCATCATAATCAGAAAAAGAAGAGGAAGAAGAAGAAGATCGAGCAAGTGGCTATGCGGTTTCGGTCACGTAGCTATCAACTTGCATTCGAGAGATAGTGGGTTCGAACTCCACTGTTGGCAACCATGAAAATGATTTTCCGTGGTTTCCCCATTGTTCACACCAGGCAAATGCTGGGGCTGTTCCTTAACTACGAGGCCACGGTCGCTTCCTTCCCACTCCTAGCCCTTTCCTATCCCATCGTCACAATAACACCTATCTGTGTCAGCGCGACGTCAACCATATTGTAAACAAAAATAAGAAGAATACTTAGGCATTCGAATCACATGTATCACTGTTATAGGAGTGGTATAACACTTGCGGCATGTAACTGCGAACATGTTTGTATAGGCTTTTATAATCTTTACTATCCCCTTGCCTGTCGTAAGAGGTGATTAAAGAGGCCCCAGGGTCTCTTAACTTGGAAGCCCGGATTGGCGACTACGGGGCCGTTAACTGAGTCCTGGCTTTTCTTCTGTTTAGAAACATTTTTGGGATGGAATTCCGCTGGAGTGTTACCGTCCATCTACGCCCTTCTGTTCAAATTGCGATTCATCAAAATTATATCAGAAGAAAATACATAATGGAACCCACAAATACAAAAATTGTTCATATAAACATGTGATTCTTCAGGTATAATTCCATTGTAATAACTTACTAACCTCGAACAAGACGCAATTATAAGTCATATATCACGCCTGTCATTTTTTTACTGTATCCACTGAGCTCTCCATTGCTTATCACTGGAAAGCGAAACACTATAATCCCGCCAGTTGACTTATTCTGACAATTGGGTGTAGTGCAGTATCCCATTTCCCTTAAAAATGCAAATACATTTCATATGATCACATCGGACCCGCCCACATCATAACGATGCTTAAGACCCAATATGGCCGTCGCCGCAATGGATTGTGGTAGCGTAACCAGACCTTCCTATACTGACCTGGACAGTACCTGGGATTAGTACCACTACATGAGCGACACCATGGTTCTGCGTTGCCTGTGATTAGTACCCACTGTGTGAGGAACGCCAGGGCCCTGTTTCATAAAACATCTTTCACTAATATTATTAGTAAGAAACCAATAATAATAATAACTAATAATATTAGTATTATGTTTCATAGGTAAGGTAAGGGTTATTCTGCGCGAAGGCAGGTCCGAACCTCCGCAGAGGTGTTCCTGAGCCGGAGTTTACGTGCGGTAGGGTGGCCAGTTCCTTTCCGCTCCTCCATTCCCTTACCCCCCACCAACAGCGCGTGGCAACCCATCCAACTCCTGACCACACCCAATGTTGCTTAACTTCGGAGATCTCACGGGATCCGGTGTTTCAACACGGCTACGGCCGTTATGTTTCATAGAGTTATTAGCTAATCGTATTAGTAATTAGTTTATGAGTCAAAATTATTAATAGATATTCCTAATAATATTAGTAAATTTTTTCATAGAAAACATGACTAATGAATTACTCATATTATTAGGATTATTTCCATGAGTGTATTTTTTCTCATAATTCATATTATTAGTGAAATCAAAGTGAGTGGTGTTTTAATATTTTAGCATAAAATCGTGAAGATCACTAAAATGGTCGACTCTGATTCAAATAGTGATTTTTTTGTTTTTTTGTTTTTTCTACTGGCTTTAAGTCGCACCGTTCAATAAATGTTACGTCCAAAATAGCCTGTACTGGCATGTAACAAACATATGAATACAATGGGAGATAGGTTAGATTACAGAACTGTTGAGTATTTGCTTGATGTGTATGTATGTTGGGTATTCAGCCCGAAGGCTGGTTTGATCCTCTGCAGCTCCGCCAAGAGCTGTCATAAATAGCCTAGGCGTCACTGAAGAGGCGTACTAGGGAAATGAGGAGTGAGGTAGTTTCCCTTTGCTTTCCTCACCGAGCCAGCCGTTGCTATTACATATCAGTCTGCCAAGCCCACTGAAATGCATGCACCAACCGACCCTATGAGCGATATTTTCACACCATTCATAACAGGGACTGGCTGCATAAGCAATTGTATTACTAACATCACTCATACCTCAGTCACTTTCATATTGTCAAAGCCAAGGATGAGACTGAGACAGGTTAATGAAAGTAACAAATTTGATATAGCCCATACCAGAAGACATAGTAAACACTGTAAACACTACATCTCGCCAGCAAACTTGATAGGATTGGTAATAGAACGTTCCACTGCAAGGAATGAAACATAACCTTAAAATAGCAGCTTCGCATTGCACTCCACTGGTTGGTAGTTATACACAGTATCATTGTGTTTCTCGAATACAGTTCTGCTCGGACACTCCAGGTATCCTTAAAAATCTTGGCTTATATCACCAGTAAACCAAGATGATGGTGATGATTATTGTTTTAAGAGAACGTAGGCTACAACTAGGCAACCATCATCTATAACAACACTAATCAGATAGAAAAATGGAAAGGATCCGACATTTTGAAAAATGAAGACATCTGCCAAAGAAAGAGAAGGGCCACGAAGGGCGTGAGAATGAAAGAGTCTCTCGGCCTCGTAACCTAATACTGTCAGGGTCGGAAAAGAACAAGAGTTGAACAAGGGAGGTCAGAAAGGTAGATGAAAATGAGCCTGGCACAAGTAAGTTGAAGCAATGGCAGAACTCATCTCAGTGCCCCGTGTTCGCCAACCCGCGCTCCCAAGTTGAGAGCCCTGGGACCCCTTTTAGTCGCCTCTTACGACAGGCAGGAGATACCGTGACTGTTATTCTACTGACCCCACCAACAGGCGGTAGTAAACAAAGATTTTGCTAGTCCATCTCAGAGATTTTTAAGAGCACATGGAATAAACAAGTAAAAGGAACAAGGAGGGTTATAGTGTGCAAAAGGCTGCGAATAGTTGACGCTTTATCTCAATCACTTTCCGCAAAGAAACTTTCTTCTCTCACATTATTTTCACTTCCTATATCCATTTTCATATGTATCAAAGTCACAACAACGAAACTATCCAGTGAGCCTCTCGAACATGTGGATTAATAGTCTGTTGTAGTCAAGCATTAGCCTACTGCTAGGAACAAACCAAAACCAAGAACATATGGAACAGACCGATTCTAACCTCCATTTGTATCAGCTGACTAATGAACTAATATTATTAGTGAAGATATTTTATTAGTCATGTGGAAATCTTTATGAAACAGAATTTGGTTAACTAATAATTATTTTTATGAGTTCTAATATTATTAGGTAATATTATTAGTTAGTTTTATGAAACAGGGCCCCGGGGATAGTACGAGTCCCTGTGATTAGCACCACTATGTGAGAAACAGCATGGGTTTGCCATCTGTCCCGTATTGTACGGGACATACCATATTTGAGATGAAAATTTTGCGTCCCGTATTATGAATTGTTGTCCCGTAAAAACGAGCGTTTGTCTTTTTTTTAGTCTCTAAATATTTTAAAATCCGTATTTGATTTGAACGCCATTGAAGTGCAAAGTAGGACCATTATTTTTGTCTATTTGGAGCACCAGAAGAGGAAATCTCGTGATGTCTCGCCATTTGCTGGTAAAGCTGAGCATGCTGGGTTATTTACCTCGTCTTCCGCCGCGTACTTCTATACGTCTTCAATTCCAACTTCGTACGTGATTGTTCTGTTCATGCTGAATATGTCTTGTAGAGAGCATGGCAAGATACAGTTGGACAGTGCAATTTTAAAGTCAGCTAAGTCAAATGTGAAGTACAGATGGAGAAAATAATGTAGTTCTAATAATGTTTTTTCTGCATGTTTTGCCATACATAAGTATTGTACTATAGGCTATGTATTAAGATGGTGTAAGTTACTTTCTTTTACGACTTTCACTCATTGTCTTATTCTTTTAATGTAACTAATTTTAATTGAAATTGTTACTTAAAGTTTGATTTTCAAGTATTTATGAACTGTCCCTTATTTTTTTAATGAAAAATCCCGTATTTTTATTTTTTATTTCTTATATCAAAAAGTGGCAACCCTACCCGTGACGAAAGGGCAGCACGCTAACCATTTAGCCATGGAGCCGGACTGTTGCTAGGTAACGTCGCGTGACACATTTTACTATATGGCACTGTTTCGTTACACAAATTTGCGGATGACCGCCAGCTTCAAGGCATATTTATATTACTAGTAGTAAGGAAAAAACGCTTAATTGATTTTTTTCTTTACGACTGTTATCTCATTGATGTTTATTTATTGCAAATTAATTGATCAGGCCGATCGCCTAGCGACACGGATGGCTAATTATATAGCCTGAGCTTATTGTTTCAAAAGTCCGCCCGGTGGCCATGATTGTAAAGGCGCCAAGCGTTTAATGGTCTGACATCGTGCCTAGCCGTTTCGAGTAAAAAAAATATTTCACCATAAGATTTTTTGGTTGATAGAGTAGGAGAGGTGGCGGTATATTATTTCTAATTACTAGACTACGTGTAAAAAGCCTGGATTCAATTCCAAACCACTTGCAGCGTCCATATGGAGCGAGGGAATAGTCTAATAAGATTAAACCTTAGTAAAAGAGTAACATTGGTGGTTGGATAGATGCAGATGGAAAGGTGCCATAAAGATCCCAACCCGGTGAGAGCTAGACGAGGGAAAAGGATATTGTTAATGATGATGATGATGATGATGATGATGATGATAGAGGACATTCATTATAGAAATATAATGTTTTATTTTTGCGTTTAAACTCTTCGTGGCGTAGTCTACAACAATGTAGGATTCGTCAGATAATGACGAATCATTAACAGAGTTGCGTGAATGTATTGTTGAAGGCAGCCAGAGCATATCAGAGTGCACAAGGTATAAAGATGTTTCAATGTATTGTTGAAGACGGCCAAAGCATATCAGAGTGCACAAGGTATAAAGATGTTTCAGTATATTGTTGAAGGCGGCCAAAGCATATCAGAGTGCACAAGGTATAAAGATGTTTCAGTGCGCTGTTCTTGATGAGATTTTCATACGCAGGTTGGATAATACGAAACCGATAATTCTATGGTGATATACAGCTGTTTAGTGATTGAAGTTTCTGATATTCTTAAAGTGAATTAACTGGTCATTGAAGCCACGAGGTAAATAAATAATAAAACCAAAGTCATCTCTGTCACGCCAAGAAAGGCCCATGGAGGAGTGGAAGGCAAAGTGTTCCACTATGCGTAACCTCGGCACTTGATGGGGTAGAGTGATTACTTCTACGCCCGGCCGCCTTTGTTCGCAGGAATTAACCCTTTGCTGCATAGTGTTGCCATGAGTTTTATGGCAAACCTTCAACTGTACAGTCAATCAATCACATATGCCAGTGATATCTTCTTTTTTGTACATAACATACAACAACCGTACAACCAAAGGTACTTCATACATCCTGTCAACATCCACGCGTACCAACCAGCATTCATTCCTCGTAGGCCCTCCCCATCACATTACCATCGGCTTCAGGAGTACCGGTACCTCTTAAATACATTACCGACCTGCGGTCGTGGAAGTATACTTGTGCCTTGTAATACGTACCCATGAGCAGTAGGCAGCAATGATCGGTCTTTGAATATTAAAATCTTAGCGTAAAATCGCATGTGTCAAACCACATCACATACGAGTGTTAAGGTATTAGCCCCAGTTAAGAATTGTTGGTAAATCTAAGACACAGAACGCTAATTGAAATTTAAAGCTTGAAATTTCATCACTAAACGTGAAAGAAAAATAATCCATGCAGTAGAGGGTTAACCTGATATTCAATTTCGGTTTAGGTTGAGTGAATCACCGAAAGGTGAAATCACGTTTCTTAAATGTTTCGATTTCCTGACAGGGAATCGAATCCACGACCTTCCGGGTGTGAAATGCACGAAGTTATTAATTTTTGTTTAATTTCATGGCTACGGAATGTTAAGGCTCTTATTTTGAACTCTTTCTCACCGAGCGAGTTGGCCGTGCGGTTAGGGGAGCGCAGTTGTGAGCTTGCATCCGGGAGATAGAGGGTTCGAATCCCACTGTCGGTAGTCCTGAAGATGTTTTCCGTGGTTTCCCATTTTCACAACAGGCAAATGCTGCGGCTGTACTTCAATTAAGGCCACGGCCGCTTCCTTCCCACTCCCAGCCCTTTCCAATCCCATCGTCGCCATAAGACCTAACTGTGTCGGTGCGACGTAAAGCAAGTAGTAAAATAAAAGAATAAAAAGACTTTGAACTCTTCCAAGGAACTTCGTGGTCTACGCAGTGAAAATTAAAGATAATATGAAGATACAGTCGGATTTTAAGGGGACAAATTTGGGCAAGTATTCATTTATACGACGAGTAGTAAGGATTGGAACACATCATCAAGAGGAAACGTTCGATAAAATTCCAAGTTCTTTGAAAACGTTCAGCCGGGCTGAGTGGCTCAGACGGTTAAGGCGCTGGCCTTCTGACCCCAACTTAGCAGGTTCGATCCTGGCTCAGTCCGGTGGTATTTGAAGGTGCTCAAATACGTCAGCCCCGTCAGCACGTAAAAGAACTCCTGCGGGACTAAATTCCGGCACCTCGGCCTCTCCGAAAACCGTAAAAGAGTAGTTAGTGGGACGTAAAACAAATAACATTATTATTATGAAAACATTCAAGAAAAGTCTAGATAAACAGTTAACAGGGAATCTGGCAGATGGGTGATAGCCATAAATGCAGATCATTTATTTATTTATTTATTTATTTATTTATTTATTTATTTATTTATTTATTTATTTATTTATTTATTTATTTATTTATTTGGGAAACCAAAACAGCGAGAAGCCGAATTATAGAGTTCCGCAAAGAAAAAATATATTTACAGATATTTACAGTGGAGTAGCACAAGGCAAACATAAAAAAATAAGTGGAAGAACAATGAGGAAATAACATTTAATGATAAAAATAGAAGAAAAAATTAAAAACTAACAAAGTAACAAAATAACTGTAGGGACACAACAATTAAGAACAAAATATAAAGGCAAAAGAAACAACGAGGATTAATGTTGAATGTAAAACGAAGAGAAGAACTTATAGCTAGGCACAGTAAGATAAATACAGATATAACACAAAAGTAATGGTAAAGTACAGTAAAAAATAAATAAATGAATGAATATTACATTATGTACAAAAGAGAAGACAGCAATGAGAAGAGAAAAAAGGAATATGAAGAAAATGAACTAGGTTAAGTTACGGAAGAATCGATTAAAGGAGGCATACGAAGAAAAAACGTCCAAGTTCCTGTCAGAAGATAAAGAGTTAAGGAGGGTTGGTATGCGGACAAATAATGAAGTTAGGTACCATCCCGGCATTTGCCTGGAGGAGAAGTGAGAAACCACGGAAGACCACTTCGAGGATGTCTGACATGGTAATCGAACCCAGTTCTACTCAGCTGACCTTCCGAGGCCGAGTGGTCCCCGTTTCAGCCCTCGTATCACTTTTCAAATTTCGAAGCAAAGCCGGAAATCGAACATTATTATTATTATTATTATTATTATTATTATTATTATTATTAATTTAGCGGTTAATTCTACAATCCTCAATAAAAGTGGTGGAAGTGATAAAGTCAAATGTTCTTCACGAAAGGGCAATATTCCTATCTTATAATTGAGGCTCCCTCCTTTTTGCGCGTCTGTCCTATCTCCGTTTCCAGGCAATTAGGCATGTTTGTCCGAGAGAAAGGGCTGACCACCAGAATCGACCAGAAAATTCATGGCGTCACCTGGGCGGGGAAGTAAACCATCAGGGCTGCCTACTAAGCTACTTCTTGAAACATTATTCTACTTGCTTTACTTCACCTTTGTACCGGTAACATACTTCTAAATGTTAACAGGATTACTAGTAAAAAAGAAGAATTTACTATCTTGTTTTATCTATCCTAGTTTCAGCAAGGATATTCTAACATTTTCTTGTTCTTTAGAGCCACGTGTTCCGCGTGTTCTATTTTGACGATTGCTAAAACTTGTGCTAATAAATATGTTGTTGTTTGAGTCATCAGTCCATAGACTGGTTTGATGCAGCTCTCCATGCCACCCTATCCTGTGCTAACCTTTTCATTTCGACGTAACTATTGCATCCTACGTCTGCTCTAATCTGCTTGTCATATTCATACCTTGGCCTACCCCTACCGTTCTTACCCCCTACACTTCCTTCAAAAACCAACTGAACAAGTCCTGGGTGTCTTAAGATGTGTCCTATCATTCTAACTCTTCTTCTCGTCAAATTTAGCCAAATTGATCTCTCACCAATTCGATTCAGTATGTCTTCATTCGTGATTCGATATATCCATCTCACCTTCAGCATTCTTCTGTAACACCACATTTCAAAAGCTTCTATTCTCTTTCTTTCTGAGCCAGTTATTGTCCATGTTTCACTTCCATACAACGCCACGCTCCACACGAACGTCTTCAAAAACATCTTTCTAATTCCGATATCAATGTTTGAAGTGAGCAAATTTCTTTTCTTAAGAAAGCTCTTCCTTGCTTGTGCTAGTCTGCATTTTATGTCCTCCTTACTTCTGCCATCGTTAGTTATTTTACTACCCAAGTAACAATATTCATCTACTTCCTTTAAGACTTTATTTCCTAATCTAATATTTCCCGCATCACCTGCCTTCGTTCGACTGCACTCCATTACTTTTGTTTTGGACTTATTTATTTTCATCTTGTACTCCTTACCCAAGACTTCATCCATACCATTCAGCAACTTCTCGAGATCTTCTGCAGTCTCAGATAAAATAACAATATCATCGGCAAATCTCAAGGTTTTGATTTCTTCTCCTTGGGCTGTGATTCCCTTTCCAAATTTCTCTTTGATTTCCCTTACTGCCTGTTCTATGTAAACATTGAAAAGGAGAGGGGACAAACTGCAGCCTTGCCTCACTCCTTTCTGGATTGCTGCTTCTTTTTCAAAGCCCTCGATTCTTATCACTGCAGACTGATTTTTATACAGATTGTAGATAATTCTTCGTTCTCGGTATCTGATCCCCATCATCTTCAGAATCATAAATAGCTTGGTCCAATCAACATTATCGAATGCCTTTTCTAGATCTACGAATGCCATGTACGTGGGCTTGTCCTTCTTGATTCGATCCTCTAAGATCAGACGTAAAGTCAGGATTGCTTCACGTGTTCCTACATTTCTTCTGAAGCCAAATTGATCTTCTCCCAACTCAGCTTCAACTTGTTTTTCCATTCTTCTGTAAATAATACGTGTTAAAATTTTGCAGGCATGAGATACTAAACTAATGGTGCGGTAGTTTTCACACCTGTCAGCACCGGCTTTCTTGGGAATAGGTTTAACAACATTCTGCTGAAAATCGGATGGGACTTCTCCTGTCTCATACATCTTGCACACTAAATGAAATAACTTTGCCATGCTGGTTTCTCCTAAGGCAGTCAGTAATTCAAAAGGAATGTCATCAATTCCAGGTGCCTTGTTCCTATTTAGGTCACTGACAGCTCTGTCAAACTCTGACCTCAAAATTGGGTCTCCCATTTCATCAGCATCAACAGCCTCTTCATGTTCCAGAACCAAATTATCTACATCTTTACCTTGATACAACTGTTGGATATGCTCCTGCCATCTTTCTGCTTTGTCTTCTTTCCCTAGAAGTGTTTTTCCATCTGAGCTCTTAATATTCATACACCTAGATTTCCTTTCTCCAAAGGTTTAATTGATTTTCCTGTATGAAGCATCTACCTTTCCCAGGACCATACAGCCTTCGACATCCTTGCACTTCTCCTTCAGCCATTCTTCCTTAGCTATCTTGCACTTTCTATCCACTTGATTCTTTAATCGCCTGTATTCTTTTCTGCCCTCTTCATTTCTAGCATTCTTGTATTTTCGTCGTTCATCAATCAGGCCTAGTATCTCCTGAGTTATCACTGATTCTTAGTTGATCTTTTCTTCCTTCCTAACATTTCTTCAGCAGCCCTACTGACTTCATTTTTCATGACTCTCCACTCTTCCTCTATAGTCTTTCCTTCAGCCTTTTCATTTAGTCCTTGTGCAACATGTTCCTTGAAACAATCCCTCACACTCTTTTCTTTCAACTTGTCTAGATCCCATCTTTTTGCATTCTTTCCTTTCTTCAATTTCTTCAACTTCAGATGGCATTTCATGACCAACAAGTCGTGGTCAGAGTCCACGTCTGCTCCTGGGAAAGTTTTGCAATCCAACACCTGGTTTCTGAATCTCTGCCTAATCATAATGAAGTCTATTTGATACCTTCCAGTGTCTCCAGGTCTCGTCCACGTATATAGCCGTCGTTTGTGGTGTTTGAACCAAGTATTGGCAAGGACTAAATTATGATCAGTGCAGAATTCAACCAGCCGACTTCCTCTTTCGTTCCTTTGTCCCAATCCAAATTCTCCTACTGTACTACCTTCTCTTCCTTGGCCTACCACTGCATTCCAGTCTCCCATCACAATTAGATTCTCGTCACCTTTAATATATTGTATTAAATCTTCTATCTCTTCATATATTCTTTCGATTTCCTCTTCATCCGCTGAACTAGTAGGCATATAGACCTGCACTATTGTGGTGGGCATTGGTTTGGTGTCTATCTTGATGACAATAATTCTTTCACTGTGCTGGTCGTAGTAGCTTACCCGCTGCCCTATTTTCTTATTCATTATTAAACCAACTCCTGCATTTCCTCTGTTTGATTTTGTGTTGATAATTCGGTAGTCGCCTGACCAAAAATCTTGTTCTTCCTGCCAACGTACTTCACTTATGCCAACTACATCTAACTTTAGCCTATCCATCTCCCTTTTCAGATTCTCTAACCTACCACAACGATTCAAACTTCTAACATTCCACGCTCCGACTCGCAGAATGTCAGTATCCATCTTCCTGATGATCGCCCCCTCTGTAATAAATAAATAAAGAATAAATAAACTTTGTACGGGCACATCCCATGTCGAGTAGTTGTCATGATGGTGTACTTGAAGGGATACTGCATTCTGCTACCAGTAGCGGCGACTAGGGGCGGGGTGAGGGGAGAAAACATTACATTTTTATTCCATTTTAGCTGGCTGAAACTAGGAGTTATTAAAACAAGCAATTTGTGCAAGCCCTGTTGTCTTATCCTTTAATTATTAACAAAATTAGCCGAAATACGAAAAAAAAAAAAAAAAGGAGAAGTCGTTCGTTGCAATTGACCGATCTGTATAGCGCCGCAGCAAGTAGTAGAAACTTTGCAGGTGCTATGAAGAAGGGTAGCAGCCAAGGTCATGGACAACGAGGTATGATTCACCCGCTTGCCGCGCGCATTCGTATGTCTGGTAGTGTCTTTAGTGTCTGTTAGTATCTTCGTGTGTATTCAAATATTAAATGATTTTTTAATTGTATAATCACGCAATACTTCTATTTAATTGCAATACATGTGTAATTCTGTTCCTTTGATGAAAGTTTTTTTTTTCTTTTTTTTTTGCTAGGGGCTTTACGTCGCACCGACACAGATAGGTCTTATGGCGACGATGGGATAGGAAAGGCCTAGGAGTTGGAAGGAAGCGGCCGTGTCCTTAATTAAGGTACAGCCCCAGCATTTGCCTGGTGTGAAAATGGGAAACCACGGAAAACCATTTTCAGGGCTGCCGATAGTGGGATTCGAACCTACTATCTCCCGGATGCAAGCTCACAGACGCGCGCCTCTACGCGCACGGCCAACTCGCCCGGTGATGAAAGTTTTATTGTGTAGTATTTAATCGAAATCTCCTAAAAAAACATTATTACCGCACTTAAGTTGGTAGACTCTCAACTTTTACCTCTGTCGAAATTCGCTCAGAGCGCATCAAAAAACCATTTTGTAGCCTTTTTTTCTTTCAGTTTTGATTTATATATACCCCTCCTCCTCTCCGCTATATCCAACAAACCGGGTATTTTTTGTTGTCTGTAAATTTTGCCCCCCCCCTTTCCCCACTTCTGATTCCCATTCGCCGCTACTGTCTACTACAAGAAGTGCTCCATGGTCACAGGGGTCCCGGGTTCGATTCCCGGCAGGGTCGGAAATTTTAACCATAATTGGTTAATTTCGCTGACAAGGGGGCGGGGTGTATGTGTCGTCTTCATCATCATTTCATCCTCATCACGACGCGCAGGTCGCCTATGGGATTCAAATCAAAAGACCTGCACCTGGCGAGCCGAACTTGTCCTGGGACACTCCCGGCACTTAAAAGCCAATAAGCGATTTCATTTAGTGCTCACAATGTCCACGCTTCAACACGCCGCCCGATTGATTGTCGAAAACGTTAGAGTACTTAGAGTACACGTATTCGATGCCGATAACAGCATGCCTGACTCCCATAGTCTAGCTAATGATTAAAACAGACTTAGAAGAAAGAGTTCAAACTATGCCCACTATATGGATTCAAACCCGTGTCGCCGTGAGCTTGCATCCGGGAGATAGTAGGTTCGAATCCCACTATCGGCAGCCCTGAAGATGGTTTTCCGTGGTTTCCCATTTTCACACCAGGCAAATGCTGGGGCTGTACCTTAATTAAGGCCACGGCCGCTTCCTTCCAACTCCTAGGCCTTTCCTATCCCATCGTCGCCATAAGACCTATCTGTGTCGGTGCGACGTAAAGCCCCTCGCAAAAAAAAAAAAAAACCCGTGTCCTTTGCTCACCAGACAAGCACGTTAATCATTCCGCTTTGACGACTAGTGAATACATCGCGGTCATTTGTATGGAAGAACAAAATTAATCGTGGGAAATAAAAGAATGACGTCACACGCATAGTCTCTTATAAGATGGCGCTATGTTGAGTCGCGCACTCAGTTGGAGGTTAGCTGTCGTGAATACGTCGTGGTCAGTTGTATGGAAGAATAAATTTCATCATCATCATCTGTTTACCCTCCAGGTTCGGTTTTTCCCTCGGACTTTGCGAGGGATCCCACCTCTACCGCCTCAAGGGCAGTGTCCTGGAGCTTCAGACTCTTGGTCGGGGATACAACTGGGGAGTATGACCAGTAACTCGCCCAGGCGGCCTCACCTGCTATGCTGAACAGGGGCCTTGCGGGGGATGGGGAAGATTGGAAGGGATAGACAAGGAAGAGGGAAGGAAGCGGCCGTGGCCTTAAGTTAGGTACCATCCCGGCATTTGCCTGGAGGAGAAGTGGGAAACCACGGAAAACCACTTTCAGGATGGCTGAGGTGGGAAACGAACCCACCTCTACTCAGTTGACCTCCCGAGGCTGAGTGGACCCCGTTCCAGCCCTCGTACCACTTTTCAAATTTCGTGGCAGAGCCGGGAATCGAACCCGGGCCTCCGGGGATGGCAGCTAATCACGCTAACCACTACACCACAGAGGCGGACAAGAATAAATTTAATAATGTAAAAGAAAGTTTGACGTCACGTGCATACTCTGTTATAAGATGGCGCTGTGTTGAATCGCGGGCTCAATACTTATCTTTTACTTCTAATAAGTCTACGAAACCCTCAGAACACTGCGGCCGTTACAGAAGTGACAACCTACCGACGCTTTAAAAAAAAATGTTTTCTTTGGAGAGATGGATTTAAAAAAAAATGTTTTCTTTGGAGAGATGGATTTTGTATGGTGTTTTCAATTTTCGTATTATGTCAACAAGTAGAGACTACATAAATGCAACTTATCCCTTGCCTGTAGTAAACTTCTTTTTTCAAACCTTTCTTATTGAAGACTTTCACTCTTGAAATGATATGTTACGAGAAATTAGATGGCGCCACTTGGGGGTTCCCCAGCTTTATGCTTTATGAGCTGGTTTATCGGTGTGGAGAGAATCGAGGGTATGTTTGGTGCCGAATGATGTAGCATATCCATTTGCCAACTCGAGGAGAGGAGAGAGTTTTATTGAAACGGAGAAAGATGAGGCGACTTTAAGGAGAGGCAACAGGGTGGTTGGTTGCCACAGAAGGACGGATAAAGGAGAGAAAAAAAATCGGTCTGAATACTTGTGCGTTATTCCCTTCCTTCTTTGAGAGTTGTGCTACGATCTGTTGTCGATAGTGTTTGAAATTGCTAGAATAGAAAACAGCCTCGTCCTTAAGAAAATAATGTATGTATGTATGTCCTTTAGACCCGTTTCTTCAAACGGGGTCTGGGAAGAGGAGAGATGAATATATATGACATGTTTTTTTAATACTCTCTTCCATGTGAGCATATACACTAACGGTACAACCTCACTCTGTATCCACTGTTAATACTAAAGGTATTGTTCGGCGCCATGGCTAAATGGTTAGCGTGCTGGCCTTTGGTCACAGGGGTCCCGGGTTCGATTCCCGGCAGGGTCGGAAATTTTAACCTTAATGGGTTAATTCCGCTGGCACGCTGGCACGACGCGCAAGTCGCCTACGGAAGTCAAATCCAAAGACCTGCATCTGGCGAGCCGAACACGTCCTCGAACATTCCCGACACTAAAAGGCATACGCCATTTCATTTCACTAAAGGTAGTAATTTATAGTTCTTTTTTAACTATTGGATTCGATTCAGTGTTGCTAACCATACAGTTTAGGGACCCTACTTGCCGATACGGCGTCTTACAGTTACTGTTAATCTTGTAGGTTGGCACTATGTAGTCATGATTATTTTCGAGATTTATGTATTGTCACTACCGTATTGTGAAAATCAGTAGTGTTACATTTGCGGGTATAGGTAAAGCAAATCTTTTTCTGTAGGATTGTAAATCTGTTTGGGTAATACTAGGTAAGTAGAATTGTGGCATGTTCGTGTGAAATGACGGACGCAGCACTTTATTAATTACGGTGTTATTTCGTCCGATTGTTATGTATAGAACTCGATTAGGATGTCTAAGAAGCTAGAAAAATCTGCCACCAACATACTACGCTGGCGTAGCAGAGGGAGAGGGGATACTCCCTCGTGGCGCGTTCAAGGTGGCGGATAGGGGTGTCCTAACCGGCTTGGCGGCGGACTTGAGGGAAATAAAATACCTCTCGCGGACCAAACACACAACCACCTGTAGATGGGGGACGCAGACGAAGAATACACCCACGGTATCCCCTGCCTGTCGTAAGAGGCGACTAAAAGGGGCGATCAAGGGATGATTGTATTAGAACCATGAAACTACTTGTGATTAGGTACCACCACGCGGGAAAAACATGGTTCGCTTTTACTTGCGCGTAGTACCACTATTTTAGGTACCAAATAGGTTTGTGATTAGTAGCAAAAGAGTGCGTTGCCGGATTTTACAGTACCTGTGATTAGTACCCACTATGTGAGGAACACCACGGGATAGCGCGAGTCTCTGTGGTTAGTACACTTACGTGATGAACACCATAGATTTGCGTTGCCTGTAAATGGCGCCGCAATGTGCGAAACACCATAGGTCTGTATTATATGTGAGAATTTCATTACCTATGAGTAGTACCATAATGTGTGGAATACCGCGAGTCTACGCTACTCTTGATTAGTTCCGCAACATGACAAATAGTATGGTTCTACTTTCCTAGCTATAAGTACCATTATGAGAGGCGGATGACTTGGATTTTGAACCCCTTTAGACTAAAAGCATCATCGATTCGGTATTATGCTATAGACCTAGTCCCTTGGTCAGTATATCAGACTATTATTTCACGTCAGTTTCTGTGAATGCGAGACATTGCGGGTCGGATCCACTGATTGTTTTAACTTCATATCCATCCATTCATTCTTCGTCCCCACGTTTTGAATTCTGGTCAGTGGATGATCTTGGACTTTTAATTTGTCATTCCGTTTCGTCTCATTTCGTACCATTAGGGGCCGATGACCTAGATGTTAGGCCCCTTTAAACAACAAGCATCATAATCATCAGAAAAATCTGCAAGAAATCTTCCGAAAAGGAAAGAATCATTGCCTTCTCTGTAAAGATGAATTCAATTGAAATGGAAGGAAATTGTATTATCACGACTCTGGTACGGTTTGCGGACTTAGACTTTGTGTATTCTAATTGACTTACGGCATATGCACATGTGATTTATTTGCTTGTATGTATTATTACAGTATGGCTTCTCATCAATCCGAAAAGTAGTAGCAAATTTCAAGAAGGGGCTTAATTAATTACACCGCGCAGTCACCGAAGAATACAATTGAAGCAGGGAGATCAAAAACCCACTAACTCCAATTTTTGGCGATATTGAGTTATGGGCAGGATGGGGCTTCTTAGTGTGTTCCGCATCAATGGAAGGCAAGAATGCCGTAATTCCGTCATTCATCTGCATACAGGGGGTGCTTTTAAAATCCACGGAAAGCAAAACACCTCTTATTCCATGGAATTAGAGAGTTTTTGCATTCCATGCTTTATTTACAGGTAGATGGATATGATGTTCAGGTTAAACAAACTATGATACATGACTACCCTCAACATTTCTCTAAAATATTCAAGGGAAACCCAAGTACTGAAGAAAATAAGCATAGTCCAACCGAGAAGTTCCTCATATTAGAAACTAAAGTGATACGATATTGAGCATCCCACAAAAATGGAATCCACGTGAGTAAAAGTATGAAAGGTACAATATGGAGTCGATTTAACATCCAGAGACCCAATACAACTGCATCTTTTCCCACTCAACGAAAGTACAACTCACCCTTGCCACTGAAAAGAGAAAAGCAAAAGTACTTGCAAAATTTAATGAAGTTCATTTCTGAGGAAAGTAGGATGTATTACAAAACACTGTTTGCCGCCAGTAATAATGCTGTTTCACAGACTGAACAAGAGAGTGAAAGTGAAACCGAATACCTGTAATGAAAGTCTTAAGCTTATTTGTCGTTTTATTTATGTATTTTAATATGATTTTGATTCAAGTATTTAATAGATTTCAGGCTCACGCTGTACCTTTGAAATTAAAAAATGTAACACTGCTAATTTTTATAATAAACTTTCATATTCTATCGTCTCATATGGTAGTTATGACATGTCTGTCTGTTAGGTCAGGTCATCAGCCCAGAGGCTGGTTGGATCCTCAAATAGCACCACCAAAGGTTATGCGGTTATGAGGAAACCCCAAAAACCAATGGCAGCACTAAAATGAGGCGTACTAGGCAAGATGAGGAGTGAGGTAGTTTGCGATTGCTTTCCTCACTGGGTCAGAAAGTACTATTGCAGCACAACTGACCCTATGAGCAGCACCTTTCATAACACTCAGATGCACTAGTCATGCTCTGAATATCATTACTCAGCACTATCCATACCCCAGCAACTTCCATATTGTCACAGTCATGGATGAGACTGGGACTTCGGTGGAAGCTACACTTTACTCTGGCCTGTGCCAAGAGATGGATGCAAAATTACTGTATCCATCAAGAAATGACAGCAGGCAGATTTATGACATACTGGTACGTTTCCTGTCACATTTTTTTATATTTTCATTATTTCATACACTCCGGAGGTCAAAAAGCCCCTGACTCCACCACTATTTAATTCTAATTATAGCATTAAATAATATCAACACTTTGGTTATGAAGCATTTAATTGATAAAGAATATACTTTTACTTAATATGAGCACATAAACACATTAGATTTTAAACCAGTGAAAGGAGTAATCAGTTTTTTCTCTCCCCTGTAAAATTAGGTTTACTGGAGTTAGTGGGTTTTTGATTTCCCTACTTCAATTATAGTAATACGTATATCACAATAAGGGTAGAAATATATTACATTAAATTAACTGAGGGTGAGAGAGTGGGCTTATTTCCTTAATACCTCGCCAACCTTGAAAACTGACTTAATTAACAATGTCTTGATTGATCGTTTGCTTGTGAAAGAGAAGCTCCGTTATTGATACTTACGTTGAGGTTAGCGTGTTGATGGTTTTGTCTCGTGATTCCAATACGTAACTAGTCAAGTTGGCAGCAGTGATGGGGCACTAAAAAAAAAAAAAAAGGAATAGGTCGGCGATATTTGAATTTTTGTGTATAGCCTTACTATACCCTGCCGGATGCTCTTCCTGACGGCAACCTCAGCTGGCGAACTAATGAAGATGAAATTAATGATTGTGAATGAAACTGGATAAGGAGGTGGAAGGCGCAGGCTATGGCCTGTGAATAGGAACTGTTCCAGCATTTATTTCGAAGTGAAAATTGGAAACCACAACAAATCATTTTCAGAATAGCCGACAGAGGGTTTCGAACCCACGCCTCTGCCGTATACAGAGCGTACCGAGAGACTGCTGGTCAGGACGAAGACCTGCAGATTATGAGTTGTCGTGTGATCAGCACGACGAATCCTCTCGGCCGTTATTTTTGGGATCGCGATCTCGCCATCAGGTACTCCTGTGGGTGGGGGCTGTAGAATAACACCCACGGTATCCCCTGTCTGTCATAAGCGGCGACTAAAAGGGCCCCCAGTGCTCTTAACTTGGGAGCGTGGGTTGGTGAGTTGTGCCAGGCTCTTCACTTCTGTCTATCCTATTCGACCTCTCTTGGTAAACTCTTGTTCTTTTCCGACCCCGGCGGTATTAGGTGTCGAGTCCTAGGGAATCTTTCATTTTCACACCTTTCGTGGTCTTTGTAATTTTGGCCGATACCTTCATTTTTCTAAGTGTCGGACCCCTTCCAATTTTTCTCTCTGATTAATGTTATATACTACAGAGGATGATTGCCTAGTTGTACTCTCTCGTACAACAATAACCACCACCACCACCACCACCACCACCGCCACCACTACCACTCTTACCAACAGGTAACTCAGTTGTTTTCACTTAGGTTGAGTGGAACTCGAACCAGTCCCCAGATCGACGTAAAAATCCCTGACCTGTCCTGGAATCAAATCCCGGGATATCCGGTTGAGAGGTAGTCATGTTACCTAACTCAAGATCGCGGGGCTGGCTTATAATAATAATAATAATAATAATAATAATAATAATAATAATAATAATAATGTAAAAGAAATCGCGCCCTCGTCACGAGGTGGCTGCAGCTCCACCAGATACCAGCCTTCCTGCCATTCTTGAATTTCTGGCAGTACCAGGAATCGAACCCCGGACCTTGGAGAAAGGCAGCTATGAAGGTGTACAAAGTAAATGCGTCTCCTCAGTCCGAAGTGGTGCAACTCCTTTCGGGCTCACCCCCATCGGAGCGTAACTGCATGTTCATATTTAACCACATACTAGCCCTTCTACCAATCTTAAATTTTTGCTAGTATCGGGAATCGAATCCGGGTCCCTGTGGACGGCATAAGGTTGAAGTGTTGTATGGAATGGCGTATGGCTTTTAGAGCCGGGAATGTTTCAGGACATGTTTGGCTCGCCAGGTAGGTGTCCTCCGCGTCGTGATGAGGATGAAGTGATGATGAAGGCGACACATGCACCCAGCCCCCTGTGCCAGCGAAATTTACCAATGATGGTTAAAATTCCCGACCTTGCTGGGAATCGAACCCGGGACGCCTGTGACCTAAGGCCAGCACTCTAACTATTTAGCCATGGAGCCGGACGACTGTTGTATGATCACTTACGATTGTTTATCGCCGTGTTCTCCTCGCACATACGATAGGATCATATAGTTTCTATTCATTGCTGCGAAACATACACATACAGTAGTGTACCCATAAGATGGCACGACCATCACAAGTGACATACAATAAAATCGTCGTTTTTCCATTTGTATTTCCGAGCCGTCCGTGGATAGATAGTGTGGAATACCATTAGTAGACGAATAAGCCTAAATGCAGTTTTTAAAATTAGAAGATAGGGTTGGAATTCAAGAAGACGAATTGGAGAAAGTAATTCTGAGGTCCAGAATTCGAGATAGGCCACGATCGCCAAAACGTATCCATGTTAAATTAAAAAAATTACCAAATCCATCGCAGAATTCGTCGGGGCTACACTTTGTAATGCTGGGTCGACAAAATAATCAACGGAACTCAAACGCAGAACTAGGCTGAGTTCGGCAGACTTTGGCCAACTCAAGCATATTCTAAAAAATCCAAAAGTTCCAATCAGCTTGAAGCTTAAGATTGTGGGGAGATGCATATTGCCGGGCGCGATTTACAGTTTTGAAACTGTCAAGCTGTCTCAAAACTGCTGGGAAGGTACTGTACGTGTCAGCCAAGGAACTTTTTTTTGCTAGTGGCTTTACGTTGCATCGACACCGAAATCGTCTTATGGCGACGATGGGATAGGAAAGGCCTAGGAGTTGGAAGGAAGCGGCCGTGGCCTTAATTAAGGTCCAGCCCCAGCATTTGCCTGGTATGAAAATGGGAAACCACGGAAAACTATCTTCAGGGCTGCCGACAGTGGGATTCGAAACCACTATCTCCCGGATGCAAGCTCACAGCCGCGCGCCCCTAACCGCACGGCCAACTCGCCCGGTAAGTCAAGGAACTATGGAAAGGGCTATGTTGGGTGTCAGCTTAAGGAACTGTGCGAGAAACGACGTCTTGAGAAGCAGAACAAGAGTGGCAGATATTCGAAAGCTGTGTGGGAAGAGCATATGACCAGAAGTTCAGTGTCAGAGAAGTTGACCAAGTGACTCCTGCGGTGCTGTCCCAGAGCATACCTGATGAGTGTAGGATGTCCCCAAAAATCAACCGCCACCGGTCTGCATTTAGGGCTATCTCCCACGAGGTAGACTCTCTATCGTTTGTTAACCTAGTCTTTCCTTAAATATGTAAAAGAAGCTGGAAATTTATCAAACATTTTTCTTTCTTTCCTTCTTTCTTTCTTAATCCGTTTAGCCTCCAGGGTTGTTTTTTTCCTCGGACTCTGCGAATGATCCCACCTCTACCGTCTCAAGGGCAGTGTCCTGAAGCGTGAGACTTTGGATTGGGGGGATACTACTGGGCAGGAAGACCAGTACCACTCCCAGATTGTTTCACCTGTTATGTTGAACAGGGGCCTTGTGGGGGGAAGGAAAGATCGTAAAGGATAGACAGGGACGAGGAAAGGAAGTGCCGTGGCCTTAAGTCATGTACCATCCCGGCATTTACCTGGACAAGATGTGGTAAACCACGAAAAACCACTTCGAGAATGGCTGTGGTGGGAATCGAACCCCCCACCTGTAACCCCTTGACCTCCCGAGGCTGAGTGGACCCCGTTTCAGCCGATGTACTACTTGGCAGAGACGGGAATCGAGCCTGGGCCTGCGGAGCTGGCAGTTAACTACACTAACCACTACACCACAGAGGCGGACTATCAAAATTTTTGAAAATTGGCAAAACAATTTCCAGTCCCTAATTCTTGTTCTTATAAACGAGTATTTCCTCCAATTTGTCCTCCTGAATTACAGCCTTATCTTCGTACTAGAATACTAACGGCATTCCAAGCCATCTCTCCACTGACAGCTCGGAACATTCCGCTTAGTCAAGGGCAGTGTTCTGGAGCATGAGACTTTGGGTTGGGGGATACTGTTGGGCAGGAGGACCAGTACCACGCCCAGTTCAATGTCAGAGAAGTTGACCCAGCGACTCTTGCGCTGGTGTCCCAGAGCATACCTGAGGAGTGTAGGACGCCCCCAGAAATCAACCGCCAGTGGTCACGTGTCTGGTCTTTTTTCTTACTTTCCGGTTGAATGAATTTAAGGGCATCTGTCTGTGAACACCGCAGAAAAGTAGTAACTATTTTGTCATCATAATTTGGATAGATATACTTATTCTAGGTGGACAAAAACTCCGTGCCGAAATAGATCTTGATTTGTTAAATGGATCGCCGGCTATTTATTTATTTATTTATTTATTTATTTATTTATTTATTTATTTATTTATTTATTTATTTATTTATTTATTTATTTATTTATTTATTTATTTATAAAGTAAAATAATCGTAATTTTATTTGGTGCTTTTAATTGTCAGACTAGTACTGCAATTACTGGTGTGGGCTGAGGGAACTCCAGTGTTACATAACACTCGTCGGTAATAGTCTCGTCTAGCAGTCTCTCGAATCGAAACCAGGTTCTTCTTGGTGAACCGAGCAGGTTTCAGTCGAGAGAGTACGTGAAGGAGTTAGGAGCACGAGGTCTGGGAGTGCTGCCTCATACGACATGCAGGATAATGTTACATGACACACATGAACCTGACAGTGACAAGTTACTTCACCGCCTGTCTCGCCCTCATTTGTTAATGGTCTCTACTACCCGCTTGAGATTACACCACTCTGTTTTTTTTAACATCGCCCACAGTTAAATGTTATTTAATGTACTTGGACGTTATTTTTGTTAAATTACTGATGATGTCCGTCCGTTGTCGAGTCACTACTACTGTGAAGTTATTGCTCCCGGAACGAGAATATTGTCTCGTCTTTCTTCTTACTTCCCGGTTGAATTAATTTAAAGGCATCTGTCTGTGAAGACCGCAGAAAAGTAGTAACTATTTTGTCATCATAATTTGGACAGATATACGTATTCTAGGTGGATAAAACTTATAATGTGCAATGAATGAACATTGTAGATTGTTATTAGCTTATTCGTTAATGATCACAGTTCATGGTTGATTTTTTAATGACAGTTTATTCCTTGTGGTGTTTTTAAGACGGTAAACTCGGAAAGTTCTCATGTGACATGAGTGATATTTTGGTAGAAATTTCGAGTGCACTCCGCAAGGATTGTTACATAATATTTTAATTTCATTTCTGCTGTTCACACCTAAACATGATTCTGGAACAGAGATGTGTTCAATACGCTTGCCAGGGACCAACCCACCCGTTCCTAGAAGTATACTTACTTTTATAACCAAAATACTGTTTTAGACGCTATAGTCCATTGCTTCTGTCAAGGATCACGGGCTTTGGCGGACGTTACCAACCACCGCAAAAGAAAAAATGAGTAAAGATGCCCGCGAAGTTTGAAAGTGGCATGGCGTCGCATGTCTAAATTCCTCCTTTAATGTCGAGGCTTACGGCAAGAAATAAAGGTCATTTATTAGCTTTAACGTATTTTTTCACATCCAGGCCAGTCTCTGTCATGAGAACAGTGGCCCGTTCTGGAGGCTCTTTCCTATCGCCGCGGCGCATACTGTCCGCTCGGTAAGGAAAGAAGTATAGCCATATCAAACCAACAACCAACAGTTGGCAGTAGTGCTATTATACTCACCTCTACCGTTGCCTACGAGTTATGTATCTTGTAGGCAACGCCTCTACTTACCTCAGCGCTACTAGTGGAAACATAAGTAAGTTATTAAACAAAGGACAGTCACTTCGCGTGCCCCACATAGTGTGCCTCGTGTTACTAACATTGCGGAGTGCACTGTAAAGCTTTGCCGATATTTGAATGGATACTACCTACTGTATGTAGCCTTCTTTTTCAACCCCGGTAAAAAAAGTTTAACGTACTATCATAACGTTATAAAGAGAACCTCGTTAATCTGCTTCTTTCCTTATACAGTATTAACACCTAGGCACTTACAGAGATCTCCATGAGGGCTTTTCGCTCTATTAACACACTAATTAAAACTCAAGAGGACTTTTCCTCTTGGTGGGACTTACAACCTGACCTTTCACCCCGTTTACCATCATCCCATTATCTGCTGACCATCGAACAACATTGTCGAAATCTTTTTTCAGTCACTTACAATTCTGTAACTTGCACTCTATACACTATAACGTCGGCTGCTTCAATTTGCGTTTACTTATTTCTTTGTTTGCTTGTTTTTGTTTGTTTATTGACGTATTCACTCATTAATTCATTCCTTCATTGATTGTTTCAGGATGGAGGTTTTGGAGACCAAATCTTCAGGAAGGTATGTAAAAACGCCGTAAAAGCTAAGTTTAAATTTATAAATTATGTTTATAAGCAGTCCGCCTCTGTGGTGTAGTGGTTAGCGTGATTAGCTGCCACCCCCGGAGGTCCGGGTTCGATTCCCGGCTCTGCCACGAAATTTGAAAAGTGGTACGAGGGCTGGAACGGGGTCCACTCAGCCTCGGGAGGTCAACTGAGTAGAGGTGGGTTCGATTCCCACCTCAGCCATCCTGGAAGTGGTTTTCCGTGGTTTCCCACTTCTCCTCCAGGCAAATGCCGGGATGGTACCTAACTTAAGGCCACGGCCGCTTCCTTCCCTCTTCCTTGTCTATCCCTTCCAGTCTTCCCCATCCCCGCAAGGCCCCTGTTCAGCATAGTAGGTGAGGCCGCCTGGGCGAGGTACTGGTCATTCTCCCCGGTTGTATCCCCCGACCACGAGTCTGAAGCTCCAGGACACTGCTCTTGAGGCGGTAGAGGTGGGATCCCTTGCTGAGTCCGAGGGAAAAACCGAACCTGGAGGGTTAACAGATGATGATGATAATGATGATGTTTATAAACTATTAGGGAATATGCGGTAGTTTGTAAATCCGTATTTTTTTTTTCATGCGCCGTTCTCTTCTTAAATGTCCCAGATCAGAGTTCCTCAATCACCAGGCCACGGTGCATGTCGACCTCTGGCATCAGTTATACCGGACGGAGTAAATATTATATGGTAGAAATATTCTTCGGATATTAATTTTCGTGACAGTGTTGAAAAGCGCAGACCATGGTTAATCTGCCAACCCTCCGGATTTTTTCCAAATGGTTTGGAATATACAGGTGATCTGCCGGAAGAAATCTAAACTTCTTGCCGGATTCTATGTTATCCGGAATTATCTATTTTAAATTAAACTCTATCAGCTGATTATGTTGTTAAAATATACATTGTAGTAAACTACTTTGCGATCAACGAAGCGTAATCATTGTCCACGGTGAGTAGTTGTGTCAGAAAACCATTCCGGCTCCATGGTGTAGTGGCAGTATGCCTGCACCTTACCTGAAGGCCCCGGCTTTGATTCGCGGCCAGGTCAGGGATTTTTACCCGGATCTGAGGGCTGGTTCGAGGTCCACTCACCCTAGTGAGAACCTTTTTATGAGCTATCCGACGGTGAGATAGCGACCCCTGTCTAGAAACCCAAGACGGAAGATAGTGGGTTCGAATCCCACTGTCGGCAGCCCTGAAGATGGTTTTCCGTGATTTCCCATTTTCACACCAGGCAAATGCTGGTGCTGTACTTTAATTAAGTTCACGGCCGCTTCCTTTAAACTCCTAGGCCTTTCCTATCCCATCGTGGCCATAAGACCTATCTGTGTCGGTGCGACGTAAAGCCACTAGCAAAAAAGAAAGCCAAGAATAACGGCCGAGAGGATTCGTCGTGCTGATCATACGACACCTTGTAATCTGCAGACTTGAGGGTTGAGCAGCGGTCACTTGGTAGGCCAAGGCCCTTCGGGGCTGTTGCGGCATGGGGTATGGATCAGGAAACCATATGCATATACTCGTTTCCTCATTGTTGTGTCAAGTGTCAAGTTTAGTCAAAGTTTTAACATACAAGCGTGAGATTAGTTCACTTCGGGAAACATATTGTGATTTGCAAGCGCCTGGAAGGAAAGTGAAATAAATATTCAAAAATGTCCTTTTGGCTGACCAAAAAATAATTAAAAAATGATCAAAAAGTCGTTAGAAAAACAAAATATGAATTTACTGAGAACTGGATTTTCGTTCGTGTCCACAAGGTATTTCACTGGGCGAGTTGACCGTGCGGTTACGGTCCAGACAGTGAGTTCAAACCCCACTGTCGGCAGCCTTGAAGATGGATTTTTCATTTTCACACCAGGCAAATGCTGGTGTTGTACCTTTATTATTTAAGGCCACAGCCGCTTCCTTCCCATTCCTAGTCCCTTCCTCTCCCATCGTCGCCATAACACCTATCCGTGTCGGTATGACCTGAAGCAAATTGTAAAAAAAAAAAGAATAAATAAATAAATAAATAAATAAATAAATAAATAAATAAATAAATAAATAAATAAATAAATAAATAATAATTCACCAACCGAACAGAAATACAGTACTAATATATGAATACGTACGCTACAACTGATTCATCGCTAAAATCTGTGTCTTGTTTTTCACTTCCTTTGTCACCCAGTTTAGCTGCTAACACGTCATCACTTTAAGAATGTGGCAGTTTCCAAGGAAGCGTTACGGGGTGTAGAAGGATACTTTCGCAGTTCCCTAACTAAATGTTGAACTTCCCCACGCCATTTAATTCGAAGTTGCAGTAATGAAATTAATTGATCCGATGCTCCAAAGAACGCAAAATAAAGGGGAAATATGACCTAAAAGTATCTTTTCAAGGAAGGAAACCTGAAAAAGACTAAATAGTGACACAATACCTTCGACTCTGACGTAAAAATAAAATGGAGCAGAAAAATGACCAAAACATGACAAGCATTTTTATAATCTACGCACCATGGCAGAACTTTCTATACAAGTTAACAATTAAGAGATAATAATTATTTCGTGTGGCTATTTCTAGCCGGGTGCAGCCCTTGTAAGGCAGACCCTCCATTGAGGGTGGGCGGCATCTGCCATTTGTAGGTAACTGTGTGTTATTATGGTGGAGGATAATGTTATGTGTGGTGTGTGAATTGCAAGGATGTTGGGGACAGCACAAACACTGAGCCCCCATGCCACTGGAATTAACCAATTAAGGTTAAATTCCCCGACCCGGCCGGATATCGAACCCGGGACCCTCTGAACCGAAGGCCATTCAGCTAACGTTTCGGACACAATAGGGAACATGCATGATCCGGGGTTTAAATTAAAAATATGCTAATCTGATACAAAATTGCATGCAGAATTCAAAAATGTGATCAGAATGTACAAATAATAACTCCAAACCTGATAAAAATCTACGAAAATGTCACGTCACGCAAGTACGCGATCTCATTGGCCTGACGTCATCGTACAGGTTGACTGAATTAGCAGACGAAATAACACGTAGTGTGCTGTGAGAAGCAGGATACACTTCGCGTATTTCTACTTTACGTTAGTGTCTAGTATGGTTAAATTCGAGGTCTATACATTGGATAATAATCTGAGTGGTATATTTTAGACTTAAAATGAATCCTGCTCAGACAGTGAGGCAGAAAACTTATAAATGATGTAGAGTTCCGATGTGCAATAGCACATCGCATACCATCCCAAACAAATTGTTTATAAACGTTCCAAAGACGCTAAAACTAGGGAGAAATGGATTTTGGCGAGCTGGAGAAATGCTGGTGATATATCGGAAAAGTCTACAGTTTATTTTTTTGAAGATTTTAACGTAAGATGAATTTGTTTGAATTTTCAAATCACTTTTCCATGTCAGCTGTTCTAGTGGTAAAACTTTAAATTTTAATGTATGATGCTTTATTTAAATGCTTCAATTACATCTTGGAATATGAAAGTAATAAACGGTGCATTAAATAATGCTGATTATTAAAGTATTCTCCAAACCTAACCTATGTTTTGGGTGATCCTTGTCAAGATAATAAATCAAAGGGGTTATGAACCATTTTGACAGCTCTAATTCTACCAATATATCTTGGCATGGGACAGTTATGTATGTCTTTATTGAAGAGCTTAATTGGTAAAGAAATTTAGGCTATATCTAAATACCCTATAATGTAACAAAGAATAGGCGTGTACATCATGAAAGGAAACGACGTGAATTTAACAAATGTATAACTCTACACAAAACCAATGCTTGTCTGTTGGAGTCTTATAAGTTAACAATGCTCAATTATAATAATTATCATAATATTAATGAAATAAATAACATAATTGCACACAGGTGAAAATAGTGTAGGTGTTTAAAATATAATCCAACTTAGCCTAAGTTTTAGGTTATACAAGCCAAGTCAATAAACAGAAGGGTAAAAATACCGCGCGAGTTGGCTGTGCGGTTAGGAGCGCGCAGCTGTGAGCTCGCATCCGGGAGATAGTGGGTTTTGAACCCCACTGCCGGCAGCCCTGAAGATGGTTTTCCGTGGTTTCCCATTTTCACACCAGGCAAATGCTGAGGCTGTACCTAAGGCCACGGCCGCTTTGTTCCCATTCCGAGGCCTTTCCTGTCCCATCGTCGCCATTATGTGACGGTGTAACGTAAAGCAAACAGCAAAAAAAAAAAAATTAAAGTCACAGCACCCAAAGACATTCCTGTATTGAGCGACTAAAATGTCACCAGGACACTTTTCTTTCCTGATATGCTCAGCTTGTTAAAAGCCAAATGTAATTAATGTTACTGGCTTCAAGCCCCGCTAACTACTACGATTTTCGGAGACGCCGATGTGCAGAAATTTAGTCCTGCAGGAGTTATTTTACGTGCCAGTAAATCTGCCGACACGAGGCTGACGTATTTGAGCACCTTCAACTACCACCGGACAGAACCAGGATCGAACCTGCCAAGTTGGGGTCAGAAGGCCAGCACCTCAACAGTCTGAACCACTCAGCCCGACTTGTGAAAACTAGATGAAGTCATATTTACCTTTATCATGTTTAACTCTTTCCCTCCACAAAGATATTTAATTTTCTTTCATGGGCCCCGGAAGTGGGTAGGCCAGTTGTCCCAACCATAAATATATATTTTTTTGGGAATGATAGATTATAGCCCTATAGTACTATGATCTTTCTTTCCTTCTTTCTTTCTTAATCAGTTTATCTTTCAGGGTTGGTTTTCTCTCGGACTCAGCGAGGGATTTCACCTCTACCACTTCAAGGGCAGAATCCTGGAACGTGAGACTTTGAGTATGGTGATGAAACTGGTGAGGAGGGCCATCACCTCGCCCAGGAGGCCTCACCTGTTATGCTCAACAGGGGCCTTGTTGGAGGATGGGAGGATCGGAAGGGATAGACAAGGAAGAGGGAAGGAAACGGCCGTGGCATTAGGTGCCTGGAGGAGAAGTAGGAAAATACGAAAAACCACTTCGAGGATGGCTGAGGTGGGATTCGAAACCCTTCTACTCAGTTGACCTCCCGAGGCTGAGTAGACCCCGTTCCAGCCCTCGTACTATTTGTTTTCAACTTTCATGGCAGAGCCGGGAATCGAAACCGGGCCTCCGGGAGTGGCACACATTAACCACTACACCACAGAAGCGGACTAGTACTATAATGCTACCTATATGTTTATGTTAGTGCTGAAATCCGATTTCTTACTTTACTAATGCTGAAAGCCCGAAAATGTAATGTTATTCTTTAATAGGGGAATCAGTCTAGAAGGAAATGTTGAAAGTGATGTGATATCTATCCAGATTCGTTGTTATCCTAATACTATGGGTTACAGTACATTGCACGTATATAAAAGATGCCACTTACAAACTTGTTTTTTATCCGCGAAATTCTGCGGCCACAAAAGTCACTATTTTTCAAGAATGATACATCTACACATGATAGATTGTCTGATTGTGCTGTTTTGAACCTTTCTTCTGTCATTTTGAAGTTATTCGCGATCATGAATAATAAACAATCTGCTTTTAGCAACGGCTGATGCACAACGGCTGGTAGAGCTCCATGCGGTACTGGATCGTGACGTCACAGTGCGCCGCTTACGTCAGAGGCCGTTTCACTCGCTTTGCGGAAAGGCACTATTAAATATTTTTTAAATAGTAGAAAACAAGGCAGCATACCACAATGTAATACGTTTACGTACTATTTCATTGGTGTACTTTTCAAAAAAAATATTTTTGAAAATTATGCTTGTTCCCAATTAAGAGATTACATATTGTCAGTATCCGAGCCTTGGTGATTACTTATTTATTTGCTTGGTTAGTTACAACAGTCCTGCTATGATATTTGCATATACGTTAGGGGAACGGTCTATTAGAATCCATAGAATTTATGTTACCATTGCTGCATTACGAAAGACCAGGCTAGACGCCTCTTCCACTAGCCAAATTAGTCTGCATTCTAACCTAAACATGCGGACTCTAGCTGATTACATGTACCAAAAGTTCGAATCTTGGATAGTGGGAGACTGATAATAGTTCAGAGAGGTGCCATGTGTGAAGAAGTAGCTTTCCAGTGAAAGCTGTTGATGGTGTAACACTGTTAAGGCTTTTTGAATTATGATGACAAATTTTAAGAATATATATTTTGTGTATATACGTTTTTGATAACACGTGGGAAATATTATTACACTTTTTCTCTTATTTCTGATCCTTCCGGCTGAACGGAGGATACCTTTACAGCCTCGGATAAGAAGCCCCCTTTTCGGCACTGCATTTACAGTAATAACGATAACACTGCCAGTGAGGTAATAATAATAATAATAATAATAATAATAATAATAATAATAATAATAATAATAATAATAATAATAATAATAATAATAATAATAATAATAATAGGCATATTAGGGTGAAGAAAATGAAAGGCTGTTAGACTCGATCAGGAAGAGAAGGATTATATTTTTTTAGTCACATAATGAGGATGGATAACAGTAGGTTGACAAAACGAGTGTTTAACCAGGTTTACAAGATCAAGAATGGCAACCAGTGGATCCAAGGAATAAAAAAAAGATATGACAGAGATTGGAATAACAGATGATGTAATACAAGACAGAACCATTTTCAGAAAATTGATGCAAAATTTCAAGGGTTTCCAGGAGAAGGAAGAAAAGGAACGCTGATAATATCTGGACACAAAAGAGGAGGAAACAGCAAAGGGAAAGGAAGGGATTGGAAGTCAAGAAAAGGAGGATTAAGATGAATGCACAGGGTTACTTTTCGTGGTCCTTAGACGGCCAAAATCGAAGAAATAATAATAATAATAACAACAACAACAATAATATCATTATACTCCACGAGATGGCAGGGAAATTAGAAATTTCTCCAGCGTATTGCAGAGTTAGTTAATTTTTCTGGGTAAACAAGAAATTTGTCTTTAGGGATCTTTTACATCGCCCTTCGGCCGAGTTTGAACCAGCGAGTTTTCTTTCCTAGAGGGCGATATTCTTCCACTGATCCAGAGAGAAATGGACAGATGAGAAAAGAGAAAACATTGGCTCGAAACAAGAATAGCTTTAGAGTTATCCAATACTGTTAAATTCCTTAGTTATCCAAGTTGCCATCGCGACACGTCATACTTTGCCTCGTGTCAACATAACTTGACTCTCGTATGTTGACCTACGTGTCATTCCCCTCGTCCGTGAGAATGGCGAAGCGTAGATCAGTTAACAAGTGAGACGGTTGTAGAAAATGCGATACTTGAGTTCTTATTAAAAGGATGTTTTTAATCTACAGCTAGTGGACCCGTGATGCTCCGTAACATTCGTTATAAATAGCTCAGATAACTCGTCTTGACATGCATGTTGTAGTCATGTTGTTTCGCCTGCCCTTCTCAGTGGTACATAATACGGTTGAAAGTCGATATCTCGAACCTCCATTACTCGGATGTTCAGTATCTCGAAGTAACTTAAATTTCCCGGCGTTTGTCCTATGTTTCATGTGTATTTATTTCTCTGTTACTCGGAATTCGGTCACACTAATTTCTCGATTTCTCGAAGCGAACATTTTCTCCCTTGAAGCAAAAAATACTCTGTAACTCGAATTTTGTACAACATTAACTGTGTAACACGGCATTTGTGTTTGGTGAGGAACGGTTAACAAGTAAAGAAAGGGTTGCAATGATGCTGGGAGCTAATATGACGGGAACCGAGAAATATCGGACATCGGTGAAGCCTCGCTGTTCCTCGAGTGTGAATTAATTAGCGGTACGTAAGAAAGCAACCCCCGAACTCGCGGATGACAAGCTCCATTTACGAATCTCGGCTGCGTGGTATTGACGAGAAGTTTCAGCGTGGTAAGGTAAGGTAAGGGTGTATTCTGCCCTAAGGCAGGTCCGAACCTCCGCAGAGGTGTGCCTGAGCCGGAGTTTATGTATGGTAGGTAGGCCAGTTCCTTTCTGCTCCTCCATTCCCTTACCCCCCACCAAGAGCGCGTGGCAACCCATCCAGATCTTCACCACGCCCTATGTTGCTTAACTTCGGAGATCTCACGGGATCCGGTGACTCAACACGGCCGTTGGCTATCAGCGTGAAGGGAGGAAATTTCTCCTTTTCGTAGAAAACTGCCCTGTTCATCCCAAAGTGCTCCTTCAGGATTTAAAGGCAGTGTGCGTGGTCTTCTTGCCACCGAACTTAACATCTAAACTGCAGCCCATGGACTAAGGTGTGATTAAAATCTTGAAGCATTTCAGTAGGAAGAGGGCTGTTCAGAGAATTCTGAGAGGAATTGAATCCACGGAGTCATTTAGGGACATTAATCTACTACAATCGATAACAGTGCTGAGTAAATCGTGGGCTGATGCACGGCCGGCTTGATGCGTCGCTCTCGCTAGCTCATAAGGAGCGCAGCGAGGGTTCCAGTCGGCCGTGACTGATGGGAAGCAGGAAACAATTGTAGATTGCTTCCGCAAAGCAGGATTTTTGAAAAGTGACTGAGGAGCTTCAGAACACGAAGAGGAGGAAGTCACTCCTGAATGGATGGAGTATCAACTGCTTGTTAACTCAAAGCTGATTTCGAGGCTTCCATAAATGTGGAAATGAAAACCTACAACCTGTTTTCCAGCCATAGATCGCGTAAGGGATGTAATGAAATGAAACATATATAGGCTATTATTTCAATGGGGTCGCCACTCCCAAGGTGATAAATGCTATGAAATGATAATGGAGAGTTTTGCTGGAATGAAAGATGACAGGGAAAACCGGAATACCCGGAGAAAAACCTGTCCCGCCTCCGCTTTGTCCAGCACAAATCTCACATGGAGTCACCGGGATTTGAACCGCGGTATCCAGCGGTGAGAGGCCGACGCGCTGCCGTCTGAGCCACGGAGGCTCCTCCATAAATGTGGACTCTGACGTTATAGTGGCCGAGCCTCCTGAAGATACCTCCTATAATTCGTACTCATGGTAGTGATTTTTTTCAAACATTTAGAGTTTTAAAATGTTAAAGTTTATATTTGTAATTATATTTTTAATCCCTCTATGTTTTTTCATCGATTATTGGTGGATGGTTCAATCTTTAATATATTTTATAACTTTTTTAGGGCGTGTTTTCTTTTCGATCCTACATACAGAGTCAAACGTAAATGACAGTGTTTTCACAGAAATAAATGTTGTTGAAAAGTGTGTGGAAGAAAAGTAGGTTAACTGTAAAAAACAGAAGAGACTAACTGATTTTTTCCAAAGGTATTAACGGAAGTATGTATCTTGCTTCGCTACTGTATGTACTGTACCCAGTCTTCTAAAACGTTGCTATAATAAGGGTTATAATTAAAGTGATGCCGTGGACCGATGACCTAGATGTTAAGCCCCTGTAAACAACAAGCATTAACGTGATGCCGTAAAATAGAGTTTGTATATTTTTAAATACTGTTAAAAATAATGTGTTCAATGTAAGTCCGTAGATACGTATGATTCAATTATGTGCTATACATGCTCAAAAACGGTATTTTCTTTATCTCGAAATAAAATATAACTCCAGAGATATCGAGATATCAGCTGTAATGGATTCATTCGTAATGCAGTTTATAACACGTCTTTCATTCACTGTGCTTGGACCGTTCGGGGCGTATCTGGATCTTAACATTTTCAAACGATCTTGCCCGAGATAGTGCAACATACAATTGGCCGTGACTAAATACTGGTTCGGGTAAGTAGACACGCGCTTTTTTCAAAAGGTCGCTGCAGTTTATACGTGGTCGTACAGGAGGCTAGTCGACTTGATACCTTCCTGTCTGCGCGTACGTCGACTGTTTTCTCTTAGAAGCATGTTAGTTATTAGGAACGTTCTGCCATCTGTTGAGGATATATAGAAGCTGGGGAAGGTCATAGAATCAAAGGGTATCTAGGAGAGAATAGTATTCTTCCACGATCAGAGGAAGTGGCTTGAAAGGTAGTAATCAGACATGACTGCTTGCAATCTCATTAGCAAGGATGAAGATCATATATATAACAGAATAGTACTGAAAGTGTTATAATCGCTTAGCAACCTGTTAAGGACAGAATCTATTGCGGACCAGGGTAAGCTATCTCCTACAATTACTGGGACTGTAGAAACTATGTTATATGAACCTCGGTCCGAAAACTCTTTATTTCTATTTTATAACTCATTTTCTACAACTCTACATTGTACATTAATCATGCGAAACACACAGGAACAGAACATACCAGAATAAGACTACAAAAGACTACACATGGACAACTAATGCAGATATCTAGCTCGAATTATTATTATTATTATTATTATTATTATTATTATTATTATTATTATTATTATTATTATTATTATTATTATTATTACGGGGTTACCCGTGGACCAGCAGAGGTGAAAGAAGGTGCCGGGGTGAATGGGTCTAACTACAAAATCAAATAAAATAAAATATGAGAATATATTCTTTATTTATTCCTAAAATTCACAATCCTTTTCTTAATCATCGTTATCCGGTCTATTAGATTAGCAGTTTGCCTTTTTTCTACCACTACGAGCGCTAATGTAAGTCAATCCAGAGTTTCACTTAAGCCCTTATAACTACATTCCCTGTGGACATTTTTGAAAAAATCAAAACGCGCCTGAGGATGGTATTGAAGCAGGTAACACATTACAGAAAGAATTATGTAAATAAGTTAATTTGGCTAGGATTTGAATAAAAAAGAATACGAGTAAAGACACAAGCGGTTTTAGGGTGTTTTTCCGGAACTACATTTAGACCGAAAGTGATTTTCGTGCTTTTTTTTTTTTGTATTTTGATAGGGCTATCGAAGGCTCACAATTTGAAACCTTTCCGCGCTATTTAGCCCTTCAACTTTCGACACAATTGAATCGATTATTTCAGAAACCAGTCAAGCGTCAAATCTGTCATTTTTGGGAAAATGAAAAAAAAAAACTGTCTAGCATCAGACAAAATGTTATGGTAGTGGTTTTATTATTTTAGCATGAGAGTATTATACCTTGTAATACTTTCTATCTAAGGAAAAATATTTTGTGCTCATTAAATATGCTGTAAAAAAATCCGAAATATTTTCCACTTAACTGGTTTCTGAAATAAACGAGTGTTGCAAACATATTTTTGTGAGATAATTCTTGAATTTGGAAAGGATTTTGTCATAAAACCCATATTTTCGGAAATAGAAAATATTTTAATAGGTTTAGACTACATTGCTGATACAAATATGATTATTAAAACGATGAAATCAGCAATGCCTGCTCATCACAGGACAGGAGGTATTCAATCCTCATAAATAAACTCCACAGCACATTCTGTCTTTGTAGCAGACCATTGTAAAATGCTGTCATAGGTGTTCATATCTCATCAGATAAGGTTTTAAGGCATTTAGGTCACGTATTTTCTTAATATTGATGGGCACCTAAAACAAACAATGACAAAGAATAATGTAGGGGTCAGACCAGGTACTTCCTTGCCCGAGTAAGAAATATAACCTTCTCCTTTTACCGTTGCATTCCGAATAATATCACGCGTGTGAGTTAGTTTGTCTACCACTCCTCGTTTCGTTCGTCTCCTGAACTTTCAGACATATCACTACGATTATAAGAACAAAAGAAGCACTTTTTCAAACAGTTGTTCACAAAACTACGAACATGGTATTCCAGAAATACAACAATTACAACATAAACAGCTGAACTGGTTTCTGAAATAAATACGAAATTCAACATAATGCCTGACCAGGATAGGAGGACGTTTCTTGACTGTTTTCAGCAAGAAAATGTGCGTATACCCTCTTGGTAACATATTCTGCCATTAACTCATTTTTTTTTTCATTTTTGGGCACTTGACTGCTTTCCGAAATAATCGATTCAGTTGAGGTAGTTGCTTAATTTTACGTCTTTCTTGGTATTGGGGACGTCTACTTTGCCTGCTAAGAAATGTCTTCAATATCACAACGCTCGAACAGGGCTAAAATATTTTTTAAATCATGTGCATATCCAGGAACATAAATTATAGGGGTTCTGATGGGCCGTACCCTTAATGTTTATGCAAACCGCATAGAAAAGATGTTGTGAAGGTAGACTATACTTGCTACCCGTTTCAGTAAGTTTGGATTCTAACCTATTCATGCATAATACTTTTAATACTTTTCTAGAAAACCACATGGCGACCTCTCTTTGTAAATGAAACTGAAAAGAGATGACTTTCAGACATCAGAGAACAAATAAAAGAGATTTCTCACAGTTTTAAGAGAATATAACTTTTGCACCACTTGTAACATTTTCAGTATATTCAGCCACATAGTGCCGCGAATGAGAATCAACGTTTCCTAGACAAGGAAAGCTCTCCTTCCGAGGGAGGGCGAGTGAGTGAGGCGGCACGTGTAGTCAGGGTTACGATGCAATCAATACGTTTAAGAAAACGGAGCGAGTTGGCCGTGCGGTTAGGGGCGCGCAGCTGTGAGCTTGCATGCGGGAGAGAGTGGGTTCGAACCGCATTGACGATGGCCCTGAAGATGGTTTTCCATGGTTTCCCATTTCACACCAGGAAAATGCTGGGGGTTGTACCTTAATTAAGGCCAGGGCCACTTCCTTCAAACTCGAAGCCCTTTCCTATCACATCTTCCCCATAAGACCTATCTCTGTCGCTGAGACGTAAAGTAAATTGTTAACATATGCAGTCGAAACCGACTCCGAAGGGACCGGTCGTTATAGGTGATAGTGGCACAAACGGGGTTTTGTTGTTGTTGCTAAAAATGCCATATCTAAAGCCCTGATTTTTATGCAGTAATAGGTTAGACTGCAAACTAATTTGGTTAGTAGGAAGTGTCCGCCACCCGCTCTTCTATAATGTAGCAGGAGGAACATAAATTAAAGGGGTTCTGATGGGCCGTACCCCTAATATTTATGCAAACCGCATAGCAGTTGTGAAGGTAGACTATACTTGCTACCCGCTTCATTAAGTTTGGATTCTAACCTATTAATGCATAACAATCCGGGCTCCAGCTCATATCTTTACGTTTCAGGCTGCACACTTACATAGTTAATTAAGTTAATAGAATAAATTCAAAACTTCAGAAACATAAGTGAAATAAGTCCTCTGTTTATTGGTTAGTGTGTTTAACTGCCACCCCAGGAGGCCTGGGTTCGATTCCCGGCTCTGTCACGAAATTTGAGAAGTAGCACATGGGCTGGAACGGGGTCCACTCAGCCTCGGGAGGTCAACTGAGTAGAGCGGTGTTCGATTCCCACCTCAGCCATGCTCGAAGTGGTTTTCCGTGGTACCTACCCTAAGGCCACGGCCCCTTCCTTCTCTATCTCTTCCAATCCCTCCGCAAGTCGCTTGTTCATCATAGCAGCCGCCTGGGTGAAGTACTCTTCCTCCTCCCCGGTTGTATCCCCCGACCCCATGTCTCACACTCCATGGCACTGCCCTCGAGGTGGTAAAGGTGCGATTCCTCGCTGAGTCCGCGGGAAAAACCAACCCTGGAGGGTAAACAGATTAAGAAAGGAAGAGAGATATTTACACAGTATGTACAGTAAAAATATGTCAGCAAAATGTAAAATAATCAGTGAAGAAAGAAGTAGCAACAATGTAAATTGAACCGTAATGTCGCACGTGGTCTTGATTAATAAATGAGAATGATGTTCTCCCTGTCCTTCGAAATTGTACAAATCGTTGAGTGTGATACATCCAATTCCTTCGCGATACTGACGTTTGTTTCCCCATTTTGTAATCGCCATATTATAAACACTTTACCTTTCTTTTGCGACATCTTGACAGCGATGATTGCCTTGGCTATTAAACAGAGAGACTGAAACCTATAATCTACTTTAAAAAAAGGAGTTTGAAAATTAGCTTTATATTGTTGTTAGCAATCCCCACACGCGTAACAAACAAAAATCAACACTGGACGTTATAGTCGATATATTTCTCCGAAAATGTGATAAATGTGCGCCATTGTATACGATAGGTCGTAATAAGCGATGTCGCAATAAACGGTTTCGACTGAATCACTAATCCGGCCCTCAGTAGTTTGGTCTCTAAGATCAACAACAACAGAGATAATAAATTAAATGTTAGAGGGCATTCGACCAGTGCAGGATATTGTAAATAATAAATGTGTGTGATTAAATTAATTCCATCTCCTGGTCTAAGGAGTTTGGACAGCCCAAGTAGGGGACTGCCTGTAGGGGTGAAGTACAGTGGGGACTTCGAGGGCCCTGGGACCGCTACGGTAGCTGTGAAGGCCCTTCAGGAACTCTGTAAAGTGGTGGCAAAAGGGGCTCTGGTTAAGACGCAGCAAGTCGTTATGCTACTTAGGTTCCAAAATGGGTAAAATATAAATATGTAAATAAATTCAATGTTAATTTTAATCTTATACCAGTTGTATAGTATTATTAGAAGTAATTTCACATACCGTACTGTATATGAGTTGACTATGTTTGTAAGATATTATAAGTAGAATTTTGTAAACAATATAAATTTATTAAGGATGATGTGTGTGTTTAATAGAAAAAATTATTAGCGTAAATTGTATAATAATGTATTCTAGGAAAATTTTCTTCGTCTCCTGTTAATTTAAAATTTAGTGCTTGACAATAATGTATTTTAGTGTACCATTTGCCACCGAGTTAGACACCTCATTTGCAAATAAAGAGATTTTGATTTTTGATCAGACGTCATCATGTAGTTTTGCCTCTAGGGAGCTGGTGTTACTTGCTCCGCTCGGGACGGGTGTTTGTCACGTGACAAGAGAGCAACAGTCAGGCGAGTTGCATACCGTGGCCGTACTGTACTTGCGCCACTGGTCTTCAGTACATTCTACGTCATGCTCTTCCCCTCCCTCTACTTCTTCCCCTACTTGCTCGCTAAGCTGCTCTCGTTCCTCAAGAGCGGGGAGCAAACTGACTCCGAAGGCATTTTGCTCTCAATTGACGATGCCTGTCTAAGATGATATTTAATAAGCAGAGATGAACTTATGTATTGTTACGAATTATCAGCAACAAGAGTGTGCTTCTTACAGGCTACAGATATTAACTGGACTCAGCGTGTTGGTCGTTCAGGTAGGGTCGCACAGCCGTGAGCTTGTATTCGAGAGATAGTCGGTTCGAATCCCACTGTCTGCAAGCCTGAAGATTGTTTACCATTTTTCCCATTTTCACACCATCAAACGCCTGGATTGTACAGTACCTTCCCAATCTTTGCTCTTTCTCATCCTTCCGTAGCCGAAAACCTTCCATGTGTTAGAGTACGGTGTTTCCTGTTCTTTGCTGAATGATGATATTGAAAGAGAATTGTATCATGATAATGATTTATTTAGTATAAGCGCGAGTTCAAGTGAACCTGATGATCAAAATGCCAATCCTGATAAAGACGACAGTGGTATTCTCAATATTTTGTTACTGGCAGCAGGTGGTGATGATGATAGGACTTCACACTGCCGTAAATTGCCCCAAATTCTTAAATTCCGTTGCCATTCCCGATAAATACAATTTACTGGGGCCAAGCAGGTTTGAAAATAGATATTCCCGACAATTTTACAGAGCTGGAGTTCTTTGAATTCTTTTAAATAACTTTTTCTAATGACTTTTATAGCTTTTAGAAAATGAATTTTCTTACCGAACTCGATAATTGCAGTTGCTTAAGTCTGGCTGGTATCCAGTATTCGGGAGATAAGGTGTTCGAACCCCACTGTCGGCAGCCTAAGATTGTTTTCCTTAGTTTCCAATTTTTCACATCAGACAAATACTGGGACTGTGCCTTAATTAAGGCCACGGCCGCTTCCTTCTTCCAACTCCTAGCCCATTCCTGTCCCATCGTCGCCATATTACCTGTCTGTGTCAGTGCGACGTAAAGCAACTTGTAAAAAAAATCTATGTCTTTCTTTCGTGTTTATGTACATGAGTTTTAATGTTGAACACGATTCTTAGCAGACAAAGCAGGGTTCCCTATATTATGAAAAACGTAAAATTTAGCAATTTCCTGGATTGTCCCGGAAGGTTTCATATCGTAAGTCTTGGATAGCTCTATCAAAATTTAAAAAAATCGAAAATCAATTCCGGCCTAAATGTAGTTTCGGAAAACAGCCTAAAATCGCTTGTTTCTTTACTCGTTTTCTTTTTTATTCAAATTCTAACCAAATCTAACCAAATCAATTCATTCTGTAATGTGTTCCTTCGTTCAATACCCTCAGGCGTTTTTTGATTTTTGGAAAGCATCCACGACGAATGTAGTTATAAAGGCTTAAGTGAAACAATGCATTGACTCACATTAGCGCTCGTAATGGTGCTTAAGTGAAACAATGCATTGACACACATTAGCGCTCGTAGTGGTGCTTAAGTGAAACAATGCATTAACTCACATTAGCGCTCGTAGTGGTGCTTAAGTGAAACAATGCATCGACACACATTAGCGCTTGTAGTGGTGCTTAAGTGAAACAATGCATTGACACACATTAGCGCTCGTAGTGGTGCTTAAGTGAAACAATGCATTGACTCACATTAGCGCTCGTAGTGGTGCTTAAGTGAAACAATGCATTGACACACATTAGCGCTCGTAGTGGTGCTTAAGTGAAACAATGCATTGACTCACATTAGCGCTCGTAGTGGTGCTTAAGTGAAACAATGCATTGACTCTCATTAGCGCTCGTAGTGGTGCTTAAGTGAAACAATGCATTGACTCACATTAGCGCTCGTAGTGGTGCTTAAGTGAAACAATGCATTGACTCACAGTAGCGCTCGTAGTGGTGCTTAAGTGAAACAATGCATTGACACACATTAGCGCTCATAGTGGTGCTTAAGTGAAACAATGCATTGACTCACATTAGCGCTCGTAGTGGTGCTTAAGTGAAACAATGCATTGACTCACATTAGCGCTCGTAGTGCTAATCGACTGAATAACGATGATTAAGAAAAGATTGTAATGTTTAGAAATAAGGAATATATTCCCATACTTTATTATACTTTATTTACCTAAAATTCGTAGCTCATATCTCTAGGATGTTTTGAACATTGAGTTGCCTGCGTGAAGGTGCTAAAGCTGTGGATTTTTTAGAACACTGTGGAGAAAGCAAGGCAGTCTGACTAATACACTGAAAGAGATAAGAATATTCAAATGGCTGCTCCATATTCAGATGTATTCCGCATAGATTCATCTCGTCAGTGTATTTTAAAGCTCAGTTGAATGAAACGCATAGTATATCGAAATTCAGACGTACATTTTAATTCAGGAACTGTTTGACTAACCTGACAACGTCAGAGGTAGAGTTTTCATCACATGCCCTGTAAATTTGCAGGTTTCGTCACTGTGCGCCATTAAATTGGTCAATGTGTATTGCATACTTTGCGAGTTTCAACTTCCCTCTTTACCTATTTTCTCCCCCTGTTGCGTCAACCCACCCCACATTGCCAACCACTGTTTCCACAATGATCAACCTGTGGCTGGATATGATCCCTCACGGGAGCGTTTTATTCCCACTTGATGTTTGTCAGGAGGGGTAGAGTCTGAGAGCAGCGGTGATTATGGCGAATGAAGGCCGTAAAACTCGGCCTTGCTCCTCTGACTTACTCAGACAGACGGAGATAAGTGAGTGGTTTATCTCTGGACTGCCGGGGACAAATTATTTCTCAATGATTCTTATTGCTTGTTTCCTGACAGCCAATAATGCCATCATGTGTCTCTGGAACAGGGGTGTCCTGTAATGGATAGGTAACATTTTAATGCTTCTGATATTGGCACACCATCATGTGTGTGGAGAACAGGGGTGCCCAGTATATTAACATTCTCATGATTCCAATACTATCATCGTGCGTCTATGGAACAGGGGTGTCCCGTATAGGAATTTTAATGCTTCTAATATTGAGACCATCATATGTCTCGAGAACAGGGGTGCCCAGTATATTAACATTCTCATGCTTCCAACACTATAATTATGCGTCTGTGGAACAGGGGTATTCTGTTTACAATAGGTAACATTTTTATGCTTCTAATATTGGCACCATTATATGTCTCGAGAACAGGGGTGCCCAGTATATTAACATTCTCATGCTTCCGATTGTATCAACTCGAGAACAGGGTTGGACAGTAGAGTAGACTCCGATTAATATGCTGTATAAAATAACCAATATAAGCATCCAACTATGCTGCAAAAGTGGTGAAATATGTATTTAAGTATGCACTTATTTTCATGCTATTAAACACCCGTATGATGAACAAACGTAACATTCCTCTACCACATTCAAGCGATTCACCCCCACCAATACATAAAATCGTGATCATGAATCAACAAGTGAATAAGAAACAATATACCACGCTACTTGCGGCTGTAACACTAGTATAAACAATCCGTGCACAATTTGTGAGACGTATCAGTCTATCAGTGTTCATTGTTAAACGAATATGCTTACTTCTCCTAGGTAAATCGAGTAGATTACAAGATATTAGAATCATTCCGTATTGACGGTTTTCACTTTACAAACCAAAAACTTAAATGTATCCTAATTCAGTACAAAACATAATTCATGCCCTAATTTGGAAACGTTTATTTTGAGATTGCAAAAAATGTTAGCTTTCTTGCCTGCCTGGATGGCATTTCCATTAAAAGATATTAGAATCTTTCCGTATAGACGGTTTTCACTTTTTTCTTCATGCCGCACCAACACAGGTAGGTCTTATGGCGGCAATGGGATAGGAAAGACCTAGGAATGGGAAGGAAGCGGCCGTGGCCTTAATTAAGGTACAGCCCCAGCATTTGCATGGTGTGAAAATGGGGAAACCACGGAAAACCATCTTCAGGGCTGCCGACAGTGGGGCTCGAACACACTATTTCCCGAATACTGGATACTGGCCGCACCTAATCGACTACAGCTATTGAGCTCGATATCAGGTAAACCAATGACAGGTAGAGACAGTGGTATCGTATTATTAAGCATTCAAGGAAGGTAATGAAATTAACAGCTGCTTAATTAGATAAAAGTTGAAACTGCACATATTATTCTTCTTTCTTCGTTATGCGCATTCAGAGAGCACGTTTGCACTTGTTCGTTGGCCTGATGGTTGTCTGTCTGTAAGGTCATCAGCCCAGAGGCTGGTTGGATCCCCATATAGCACAACCAAAGGTTATGCGGTTATAAGGAAACCCCAAAAACCAATGGCAGCACCAAAATGAGGCGTACTAGGCAAGATGAGGAGTGAGGTAGTTTGCCATTGCTTTCCTGACTGGGTCAGAAAGTACTATTGTAGCACGACTGACCCTATGAGCAGCACCTTTCATAACACTCAGATGCACTAGTCGGATGATGAATGTCATTACTCAGCACTACCCATACCCCAGCAGCTTCCATATTGTCACAGCCCTGGATGTTGACTGGGACTTCGGTGGAAGCTACACTATACTCTGGCCTGTGCCAAGAGATGGATGCAAAAGTACTGTATCCATTAATAAATGACAGCAGGCAGAGGCCTGATGGTTATCGCCTTCTTATCCTCCCACAATCTCTTCACGAATGCACTGTGTTGCATCTTGCGTTCTGTGGACTACTTCCTACCGGTTTCTCCACGAATTTGTGCTTGGCTGCTATTGTACTAAAGGCTGCACGCACTTCTGTAATATCGTCCATGATATTCATTTCTTGGAGGTCCGCCTTAGTTTCTATAACCAGTTAATTTGACCTTCTTTTAGTTGATTACTTGTAAATAATCTTTTGGTGAGTCTGTCGCTGTCCATTCTATAGATATGGCCTTAGAATTGCAGGCGTCTCTTGCGTACGGCATCAGTGAAGAGGTTTGCATTTTCTCTCGTGGGACCATACATTTTTCAGATAATTTTCATTTTTTTCAATTTCTATAATTTTAGAATGATCTCGAAGAGATATGGTTTCTGAGGCGTCTAAAGATTTCGGGAAAACAACTGTCTTATAATGTCGTAATTTTGCATTATGCGATATGACTCCCTTGTTGTAGTAATTCTACGTTAGTGTGTACGCCTTATGGAGTTTAGTGTCTCTTTCTATATTGGCCCTACTGTCGAGTCTCGATGGTAGTATGATTTCTCCAATGTATATTATTATTATTATTATTATTATTATTATTATTATTATTATTATTATTATTATTATTATTATTATTATTATTATTATTATTATATAATTCGCTGGGGCCATCAAGGACCACGTTAAGTCTTGTTGCATTTGACACTGAACTTGGCCTTCTTTAGAACTCAAATTTCCCTCATTCTTTGTGAGTGGGCCTGCTTACGCTCCTCTGTCCAAGGGGCACCGTGTCTTCTCTTCGGTTGCTCGTCTCGGTTTAGCCCGTTCGTCAATATTTTCTTGCGGAAGACATCTCTGTTAAGGGCGTCTTCAGCTGAGATATGTAGCATTTGCAGGTGTTCTTTGGTATTTCTAAACCAGGGAATTGTGGTTTTGGGGTTTGAATTAAAAAAAGTGAAAGATTTCTTTAGTTAACTTTCTTCCGTCCATTCTTTTCAGATGACCGTAAAATCGTGCCCGTCTTTTTCTGATTGTGTCGGTAATTTTCTCTATTTTGGTGTAGACTTCCTTGTTGGATCTCTTTTGATGGATTCCATTTCTGTACTTTGATCCCAAGATTCCTTTCACAATTTTGCGTTCTCTTTTCTCCAGTTCTTCAAGGAGTCCTTTGTTGGCATTTAGAGACAGGGTTTCGGCTGCATATAGAACTACTGGCTTCAGAACTGTTTCATAGTGACGTATCTTGGTGTTTTGGGAAAGGCATTTTTTGTTGTAGATTGTGCGGGATGTTTGGTAGGCTATTTCCAGTTTGCGTACTCGCTCCTGAAGTGCTTCTTTGTCCAGTCCATTTTTCATGATGATCTCGCCCAGGTATTTGAATTTGTCTACTCGGGTGATGTCCCCGTATTTTGTATGGAGTTTTGGTGGAGCCTCTTTGATGTTAGTCATTATTTCTGTTTTCTCAAACGATATCTGCAAACCAGTTTGTTCGGCAATTTCCTTTAAAATTTCAACTTGAGCTCTAGCGGTTTCTATGTCATTTGAGAGAACAGCAATATCATCGGCAAATGCTAAGCAGTCTGTTGCGATCCCCTTGGATTTGGTTCCTATTCCCAATGGACTGTAGTTGGTTTCCTGTAATCTCACCCGCCAGGTTCTGATGATCTTTTCAAGAACACAGTTGAAGAGTATCGGGGATAGCCCATCACCTTGTCGGACTCCTGTTTTGATGTCAAAGGAATGCGAGAGACATCCATGAAACTTCACCTTGGATTTTGTATCGGTCAGGGTGGCTGTAATTAATGCCAGCAGTTTCAAATCAACTCCAAATTCATTTAAGATGTTTAGCAGGACTTCCCGATCAATGAATGGAGTCGTACGCTTTCTTAAAGTCCACAAAGACAGACACATACTGCTTGGACCTTAGTGTACAATATCTGATGATCGTTTTGAGATTTTGGATCTGTTCAGCTGTTGAGCGACCTTTTCTGAAACCTCCTTGGTATTCACCTATTTGATGTTCGAATTATTATTATTATTATTATTATTATTATTATTATTATTATTATTATTATTATTATTATTATTATTATTATTATTATTCTCGTATCAGAAACATCTAGACTATACAGTTGCGATAACACTCAGTCACATTACACATATTTCGACAAAATTTTGCTACTTCAAGTGCCCTGAAAGAGTTCATATACTGTACAGGATGATGGGCAGAGCGGACATTGAAGCATATGCTTTATAGGATGTGGTCTTCCCCGCATTCACACTCGATGTATCGTCTACCTCGCCAAGTTCACTTTGGATTTGCCCGCACCCATACAAAGATTTCCACGTTGCCTAGTTCTCTTTGTAGCCAGAGGGTAAGAAGTCAGCTACTGCTATCTGATAAGGGATATTGGGAGACCTTGCTTTCCATAGCTGTAATCGTGTTGGTTATTTTTTTTTTCGGCTTATCCAGTTAGTGCCTGAGATGTTAGTAAAAAAACTGTTCCCGAACTTCAGTCTTAGAGCTGGGGCTACATGACCATGTGGTGGATGTACACTTTTTTGTTTAGCTCCTGTCCTTTACTTGTTCGCAGCCACTTCTCTTCAACAATGTGGTTGTGCAATCCCTGCAAGCTGACAGACACTTTAAACAGCCTGTCACCAACCGACAGGTCTCATTGAGAGCCACATCCACCTGTTTGGCATGAGATGACGATTGACAAACGGGACATGCATATTCGGCAACGAAATATGAAAGACCGGACGAGTTGGCCGACCTTGGCGGATACAAACTGTACGGCAGTGCGCATAATTTTGCTGGTAATTTCTAAATAACGACAGTTATTGAGTTTCACTGGAGTGTCCGCCTCATTGGCTGAATGATCAGCGTTTACAGGGTCCCGAGTTCGATTCCCGGCCGGGTCTGGGATTTTAATCGCCTCTGATTAATTCTTCTGCCCGGGAACTGGGTGTTTGGGTTTGTCCCAACACTTTCCTCTTCAAATTCAGACATCACACTACACTACCAACTACCACAGAAACACGCAATAGTAATTACATCCCTCCATATAGGGTTGGCGTCAGGAAGGGCATCCGGCCGTAAAATAGGGCCAAATCCACATATGTGTGACACAGTTCGCACCCGCGACCCCACAGGTGTGGGATAAGCGGCAGAAAAGGAAGAATAAGAACATTGATTTTCACTCAGGTAGACTACACTCTTGTTTTTGCTTGTGTTTAGGCATGAGAAAATAATGATATATAAAGAGCCTTGAGATCATAAAGCCATAAATTTGTCCTAACTGGTTCCTGCCCGCAATAGGGAACATGCATGATCCGGGGTTTTAATTAAAAATATGCTAATCTGATTCAAAATTGCATGCAGAATTCAAAAATGTGATCAGAATGTACAAATAATAACTCCAAACATGATAAAAATCTACGAAAATGTCACGTCACGCAAGTACGCGATCTCATTGGCCTGACGTCATCGTACAGGTTGACTGAATTAGCACACGAAATAACACATAGTGTGCTGTGAGAAGCACGATACACTTCGCGTATTTCTACTTTACGTTAGTGTCTAGTATGGTTAAATTCGAGGTCTATACATTGGATAATAATCTGAGTGGTATATTTTAGACTTAAAATGAATCCTGCGCAGACAGTGAGGCAGAAAACTTATAAATGGTGTAGAGTTCCGATGTGCAATAGCACATCGCATACCATACCAAACAAATTGCTTATAAACGTTCGAAAGACGCTAAAACTAGGGAGAAATGGATTTTGGCGAGCTGGAGAAATGCTGGTAATATATCGGAAAAGTCTACAGTTTATTTTTTTGAAGATTTTAACGTAAGATGAATTTGTTTGAATTTTCAAATCACTTTTCCATGTCAGCTGTTCTAGTGGTAAAACTTTAAATTTTAATGTATGATGCTTTATTTAAATGCTTCAATTACATCTTGGAATATGAAAGTAATAACCGGGCGAGTTGGCCGTGCATGTAGAGGCGCGCGGCTGTGAGCTTGCATCCGGGAGATAGTAGGTTCGAATCCCACTATCGGCAGCCCTGAAGATGGTTTTCCGTGGTTTCCCATTTTCACGCCAGGCAAATGCTGGGGCTGTACCTTAATTAAGGCCACGGCCGCTTCCTTCCAACTCCTAGGCCTTTCCTATCCCATCGTCGCCATAAGACCTATCTGTGTCGATGCGACGTAAAGCCCGTAGCAAAAAAAAAAAGTAATAAACAGTGCATTAAATAATGCTGATTATTAAAGTATTCTCCAAACCTAACCTATGTTTTGTGTGATCCATGTCAAGATAATAAATCAAAGGGGTTATGAACCATTTTGACAGCTCTAATTCTACCAATATATCTTGGTTTCCTTCTTTCTTTCTTTTTAATCAGTTTATCCTTCAGGGTTGGTTTTCTCTCCGACTCAGCGAGGGATTTCACCTCTACCACTTCAAGGGCAGTGTCCTGGAACGTGAGACTTTGAGTATGGTGATGAAACTGGTGAGGAGGGCCATTACCTCGCCCAGGCGGCCTCACCTGTTATGCTCAACAGGGGCCTTGTTGGAGGATGGGAGGATCGGAAGGGATAGACAAGGAAGAGGGAAGGAAACGGCCGTGGCCTTAGGTGCCTGGAGGAGAAGTAGGAAAATACGAAAAACCACTTCGAGGATGGCTGAGGTGGGATTCGAAACCCTTCTACTCAGTTGACCTCCCGAGGCTGAGTAGACCCCGTTCCAGCCCTCGTACTATTTGTTTTCAACTTTCATGGCAGAGCCAGGAATCGAAACCGGGCCTCCGGGAGTGGCACACATTAACCACTACACCACAGAAGCGGACTAGTACTATAATGCTACCTATATGTTTATGTTAGTGCTGAAATCCGATTTCTTACATTACTAATGCTGAAAGCCTGAAAATGTAATGTTATTCTTTAATAGGGGAATCAGTCTAGAAGGAAATGTTGAAAGTGATGTGATATCTATCCAGGTTCGTTGTTATCCTAATACTATGGGTTACAGTACATTGCACGTTAAAAGACGCCACTTACAAACTTGCTTGTTATCCGCGAATTTCTGCGGCCACAAAAGTCACTATTTTTCAAGAATGATGACATTTACACATGATAGATTGTCTGACTGTGCTGTTTTGAACCTTTCTTCCGTCATTTCTAAGTTATTCGCGATCATCAATAATAAACAATCGGCTTTTAGCAACGGCTGATGCACAACGGCTGGTAGAGCTCCATGCGGTACTGGATCGTGACGTCACAGCGCGCCGCTTACGTCAGAGGCCGTTTCACTCGCCTTGCGGAAAGGCACTATTAAATATTTTTTTAATGGTAGAAAACAAGGCAACATACCACAATGTAATACGTTTACGTACTATTTCATTGGTGTACTTTTCAAAAAAAATATTTTTGAAAATGATGCATGTTCCCAATTAATGGAAGGTAGGAACAAAGGTCAATACATCGGTAGTTGTCGCAAGAGAAAATCCCTCATAAACCTCTGACTGTAGGGAGTTTGGTGCCAGGTGTTACGAATATTGTATTATCAGTTTCAATACCTTGGGTGTAATATTATACTGCATGTAAATATTACAATATCAGCGGATACCCATTCGTGGATGCGGATATTATTATGTATATCCGCGCAAGGCTCTAGATATTTGGAGAACCAATCTTATACATAGAGGAAAAACAGCTATTTTTCAGAGTATGCAATAGAGCATATATTGCTGTTTTTAGTGGCATATGAATATGCCCTCTAGTTATGACACATCGTTGAACTGCAATTCTACTACTACTTTTAATAAATATTTGGTATGCTTCCTTTCTTTCGCGCAGACATTATTGCAAGCATACTGCAGTTTTAGTAGTAGTAGTAGTAGTAGTAGTAGTAGTAGTAGTAGTATTTATTCATTCATCATGTCGTTTACATATTTACAGGACTCTGTTTTATATATACATAACTCTTCTAATAACATTCTTGCTTGAGAAATATTATCTTGTAACTAAACCACATATATTACAGAAGTAGTAGTATTATTATTAACATATTAATACTTAAAATAAATTGAACTTGCAACTATCTCTTGCACACATTAAATTATTATTATTATTATTATTATTATTATTATTATTATTATTATTATTATTATTATTATTATTATTATTATTATTATTATTATTATTATTATTATTATTATTATACAAAATCACACCAACCTCAACAGAGTCGAGTAGATATCAGTAAAATACCACGTAAGGTGAAACCTTGTGTGTGGTAATTTAGAATATTAATTACATAGAGAGAAATATATTTTAAAATGATGCCTGAAGTACGAGTGCGGGTATGAGTGAATGACGGATATGATCAACAGCACATGGTGGAGCATCGAATAGAAATTGGATATGGTGACGTGATATTCTCATTTAGTTATTTCTTCCATAACAGTTTTATTATCCCTGACAAAGGATTTAAGACACTTCAGACTCATTTTCTGACCTAATGAAGTAGTTTGTAAAGAACCGGGAAGGACATTAAAGAATTTTGGAATGAAGTACAAGAAATTGCGCTTTGTTATGCTAAGTTTGGGTTTGTATAACATACAACGGTGGTTCATCTTACTGCGTGTTGAATATTCATGTTTAATGTTCTCAATTATATTTTTGTTTTTGTTAATATATTTGTATATTTCAAGGGCATAGAGCTGTCTTACATTAAATATATTTGCTTCAGGATATAATTGACTACTTGGGTATAATCTTCCTTTCTGGTATATTATTCGTAATATAAGGTTTTGAACAACCTGTGTTTTATTGATTACATTTTTGTAGGCTCCTCCCCATGCCAAAATTCCGTAGCTAAGAATAGACTGAACTAAGGCGTAATAAACCTCTCTTAATAATTTCATACTGGATATGTATTTTAAATTATGAAATATATAAATAGTTCTTCTGATTTTCTTTCTTAAATCGGTAATGTGACTTTTCCATTTCATGTTCGAATCAATTAATAATCCCAAATACTTAACATTACTTACTTTATAAATTCTGTAGCAGTTACAATTAAATTTACAGTTGATGTTGTGTACAATTAATTCATTAAAATCGTTTCGTGTATCTGTTACAGAAAAATTCATAAATTTTGTCTTTTTAACGTTTAGAAATAATTCATTATTATCTAACCATGCTTTAACTTTAAGCAGTGCTCGAGTTGCTCTCTGTCTGACGAGATTCCAGCTATCACCCTCAACATAAATGACTGTATCATCTGCATATGTTACAATGTGCGTATGTTCGGCATTTGCTATTGTTTTCTCTAGATCATTAATAAATAGAATAAACAATAAAGGACCTAATACTGTGCCTTGTGGGACACCCTTTATTATCCTCATCGGTGTACTTAGATGTTGATTAATTTTGACATACTGTACTCGATCTGTCAAGTAACTCTCAAGCAAATCCAGCACATTAACCCTAAAGCCGTATTTTTCCAATTTCTGGAGGAGCAAGCGGTGTGACACACTATCGAATGCCTTTTCAAGGTCGAGAAATATCCCTGTGGAGAGCAGAGAAGAATTAAGATTTTCGTATATTCTGTTTGTTAAGGCGGATATGGCATCAGTCGTTCCGAGATTTTTAATGAATCCAAACTGTCTGGGCGAAAGTATTTGGTGTTTTTCTAAAAATTGGTCAATATTGTTCTTTAAGCATTTCTCGAATATTTTTGTTATTGTTGTAGTTATCGAAATGGGTCTGTAATTTCTAATGTCATAAATATTTCCAGACGTATGAAGAGGTTTTACTATTGTTGTTTTAAGCTGTTTTGGAAAGTAATCTAAGGTGAAGGAATCATTGATAATATTCAGCAACGGTTCCTTTAATGACTCTATATTTTCTTTAATAATTCGAGCCGAAATATTGTCTATTCCTACAGCTTTGTTTTCATGTACTTCACTCAAACATCTCTTCAGATCGTATTCTGTTACCGGTGCAAGGAAGCAAGTATGAGGGTTGCGAGCAATATTTAATGTGGAGTCGGAAATTTGTCTGTGATGCTTTGCTTTCTCAGTGGTTTCGTTAATGAAATAATTGTTAAATTTATTAGAAATATTAATGTCATCTTTCCAGATTTTCCCTTTGTATCTGATTTCCTTGATCTCTTCTTTTCTAACTGACCTTTGTGTTATTTCATTGACTATGCCCCAGACCTTACCCTGGTTATTTGAATTGCGATTGATCAGGTTCCTATAGTACTCAGTTTTCGTTTTCATAATTATATCATTTAGTTTGTTCCTATATTTCTTGTACTGTTCTTTAATTTCCAAGTTATCATTATTTTTTAAATATTGTTCATAAAGTCGGTCTCTTGTGTGAATAGATTTTACCAAACCGTAAGAAATCCATTCTGTTCTTTTGACTTCCTTTGATTTCAATTTAACAGTGGACAGGCTCATGCAGCTTTTAATTGTATTCACGAATTTATCAAGTTTGATATCTAAATCACTGCTGTTTAAGATGTCTCCCCAATTTATTTTACTTAAATGATTTTTAAGCTCAAAATGATCGATTTTAAAACAGTTACGTCGAAAATTTGGTATATTATTAGGGACCGAGGTATTTTGAATGTTGAGACTTACTATTATAGGATAACGATCTGAAATTTTACTTTGAGAGATGATAGACAGAATGTCGTCATTTTAACAGTCTGGCAGACGTAAGGTCCTCCCGGATCGTGACACGAGATCCTTTTAAATACCTTTTCTTTGCGAATATCTCCTTCCTGCTGCGATAACTTGTCATCTTCACGATAATAGGCCGGGGTTTATTACAAATTTTAAGCCCGACTCTGTGGCTCCTGTCAATATCAGTCAATTTTATGTCGGCACCAATGTCACGTGCAACATTTAATACTAAATTGTCCGTGTCCTCAATCGACTCTTCCGGAATGCCAAATATGCGGAGGTTATTTCTACGCTGATATTGTTCCAAATTATCATAATTTAACTTCACTTCCGCTTTCAGTTCTGCGAGTTCTTTGTCTCTCTTGGCAATCTGATTCTTTAGGTCCTCACATGCATTTATATTGAACTGCACAGATTCCTCTAGTCTCTTTAACACACACTCCGTAATTTTGTCCACTATGGTACTCACAATTAATTCCACGAATACCTTACACTGAAGTGTCTCTTCTATTATTTTCCTCACGGTGTCTTCTGTTGGGTTGGCACTCCTGCACTCGGCCTGCTGTTGATTCTTCTTCGTTCCTGGCGCCATTTCACTGTTGCACTAATTGCACGGCACTCGATTTCATGTGTACATCAAGTCTACTAAACTGAAATTTCATAGACATACGGCAGGTGGGCGTTTTGAACTTTACTCTTAGATATTCTTTTCTGCATTTCATCTAGACTAGCTGTCCATTACACGTTAACTTTCGACTATACCAGGTGTTTGCATAAGTCTTTTCCGGTTTCACTAAGAGATGGCGACAGCGAACAGTACGCAGCATATGAATTGGACACATACGTCAGTTTGTTCGTCTGACATTAACCTACCAACACACACAAGTTGAGTCCGCCAAACACTAGCCTCTGTGTTGTGTCGTTCAGTGATCATGTCGACGTAAAAAGAACATGTGCGGCACGCATTGCTTTTCTTATATAATCAAAAGAAAAAAGACTGTGTTAAGTCATTGTTTGCTAGTAGAAACATAGGTAAACACGCTCCGTCGATTAGAAGATGTGAGACATGGTTTCGACAGTTTAAACATGGTAATTTCTATGTGAAAGGCAGTGCGCTCCCATAGACCACAGAAGTGCGAAGACGAGCAATTGCAGGCGTTACTGGATGATAACCCAACTCAAACTCATTGCTATCGCCAACAAATGATTAATTTAAATCACGCATTGATCGAAAGACGACCGGAATGTGCCAGAATATAAGGCAACGTGATTTTGTTACACGACATTGCGCCGTCTCGCACATAAACCCAGTGAAAGACAGCTTGAAATCGGTTGGATGGAACATCCTTCCGCGTCCACCGTACTCGCCAGACCTGGCGCCATCTGACTATCACCTCTTCGCATCAACGAGGCACGCGCGTGCAGAGCAGCACTTCAGCAATTTCGAGGAAGTTGGAAAATGGCTCGACGAATGATTTGCCGCAAAAGACAAGCAGTTTTTCTGGCATGGTATTCATCATTGACCTGAAAGATGTGCGAAGTGTGCAAAGCCGATGGCCAATATTTTGAATAAACAGAAAAATCATTTCCCTTGAAAATCACGTGTTTTCTTTACCACAAAACGGGCAAAAACTTACGCATACACCTGTTATATCTTGTAAAATATCGCGAAAATACCGCTCGTTGTGGATTCTTTCAGAATTACCGCTGGAATGGTTAGTGTTCGCTGACTTGAAACGGAGAGAGCGGCCATAATTGTAATTGTAATTTTAATTGTATTTTCAATCGAGTTTAACTCAGGGATATTCAATTATCATGTAACATGAAATGAAAGGAAATGATTGAATTTGTGACTCTGTATTACCGCGTAAACTTTTAAACCCCTGCTTGGTTAAGCATGTTTATTGCTGTTAGTTATATATTTTATTAATTGAAGCGTGTGGTTTGGGTCTCCAGTCCATAGACTGGTTTGATGCAGCTTTCCATCCCACCCTATACTGTGTTAACGTTTTCATTTATACATAACTATAACTACTCTAATCTGTTTGTCATATTCATACCTTGGTCTACCCCTGTCGTTTTTACCACCTATACTTCCCTAAAAAACAACTGAACAAGTCCTGGGTGTCTTAAGATGTGTCCTATCATTCTATCGATTCTTCTCGTCAAATTTCGCCAAATCGTTCTCTCCGAAGAATACACCCACGGTATCCCCTGCCTGTCGTAAGAGACGACTAAAAGAGGCGACCAAGGAATGAAGACTCTAGAACCATGAGACTTCTTGTTATTAGTATCATTACGTGCGGAACACCATGAGTCGACCTTACTTCCGACTAGTACCACATTTCGAGGAAAACCATGGGTCTACGTTACATAGGAGCAGTACCGTTGTGCGAGAAACGCTACGGGTCTGGACGTTTCTTGTGATAAGTGTCACTGGGTGTATTCCACCGGTCGGTTCCACTGTGTTCAGAATGAGTTTGCATTACCTATGAGTAGTTGGCCTACCACTTTATAAGAAACACCGTGCGTCTACGTTGCCTATGATTAGTACTACTGTGTGAGGAAAACTATGGGCCTGCGTTGCCTGAGAGTAGTGCCATAAACAGTCACTACTGATCTGCATTTAGGGCAGTCGCCCAGGTGGTAGATTTCCTATCTGTTGTGTAAAAAGCAAAGTCACCTTCGTACAGGCCATGAAGGCCCTTGGAGTAGTGGAAGGTAAAAGCTTCCACCATTGTTAACCTCGGCACGTGATGGGGTAGAGTGGTTAGCTCTACGCCCGGCCGCCTTTGCCCCCAGGAATTAACCTGGTACTCATTTTTGGTGTAGGCTGAGTGAACCTCAGGGCCATATGCACCTCCGGAAGTGGAAGTCTCTTTTCTTAAGTTTTACGACTTCCTGACGGGGATTTGAACCCACGTCCTTCCGGGCGAACCGAGCACGCCTTTACCGCCTCGGCCAGGCAGCCCCTTATCTGTTGTGTAACCGGACTTAATTTTGCTACTGATGGGAAACTTATCAGGGTCATGGGGAGATGTGGGTTGTGGACTTTGAAAGAAACCAACGGTGATCCCTTGCCCTGTTGATATTTTCTCCAAAACAACGTTACAAAAATAAAATTCATCAAATCAAAATCACGTTGTCATGCGTCAAAACCAGCAAGGTGAGACGTAATTTACCAAGGATTATTCTCTTAAGTCAAGGAAGCTAAGGTACAGATATATTTTAACCTAATGCAACTTCCAGAATACAACGATTAAAGGTAATAAGAAACACATGATATTAAAAACAAATACACCGAGCTCGATAGCTGCAGTCGCTTAAGTGCGGTCAGTATCCAGTAATCGGGAGATAGTGGGTTCGAGCCCCACTGTCGGCAGCCCTGAAGATGGTTTTCCGTGGTTTCCCATTTTCACACTAGGCAAATGCCGGGGCTGTACCTTAATTAAGGCCACGGCCGCTTCTTTCCACTTCCTAGGCCTCTCCTATCCAATCGTCGCCATAAGACATATCTGTGTCGGTGCGACGTAAAAAAAAAAACAAAAAAAAAATACAATATTGAGTGAAATTTAACTGCGCTTTCAGATAATCGCGCTACATAATGGAAACAAGAGGGAAATCAGAAATTATCAAACTTGACGCAGAGGCCAGTTTAACTTACTCCCTCAACAAAAACACTTCTGGTGCGGGGTAGAGGAAAAACTAGCTTACATCAAGTGACACAAACTTACTGGAGGAAATAACATTTGTCTATTAGTTATACAGTTTAAAAAACCAAAAGAAAAGGGGAATTCCTCCAAAATCAAACAGGCAGGCCCAGCTGAAAGCTAAGGCATCTTAATAATTGAGTGGCGAGTCAGGGCGAGTACGGGGAAACTCTTGTGTGAATAAAAAAGCTAATGTTGAATTTAAATTAAGGTGGAAATGAAACCAACAACGCTTACAGTGAGGACGGTGTCCACATCAGCGGAACGGATCCGAGGTGCGTCCGCTCACTAAGGGCCGTTTTCCCCAAATGAGTTTAAACTAGGTTTATTTTAATCTGGTTTAAGTCTGAGTTTAAACTAACATTCATTTTCCCCATATTGGTTTAAACTTTGTATCTAGTTTAAACCTGGCTCAGAGTTAAACCTTCTATATTGTTGGTTTAAACTGCTGTTTATATTCAACCTTCTTGATATTTTATTAACGTATCTGTGATTTTCCTAACAGAAGGGTTAGTTTTGACTACCAGTACTGCAGCACTTTAATGAAAAACGTACTAAAATTATAACCTAGTATTAGTATTAGAAAAATGGGAGAATTTATTGAAGTCTTTGGTTAAATAGGAAATAATTTTGATGTGCAAGAGTGGTTAAGAAGCCGCGTTCCAACAAAAGTTTACAATCTTGGAAAATCGGATGTAACGGAGTTCTTTGATGGATTTATAATTCATAAGCGAACAGCAAGGATTGTCTAGTATCGAAGAAGGATTAATTTAAAACGTCAACTGCACGAAATAATGCTATTTCGCTAGAAGCAATGATTCTGGTCGCTTTAAGATATGATGCAGCAGGCATTTTTTTCATTAACAACGGGGACCACAGACCTTAAATTGCAGTCTCCTTATAATATTATATATTGTAAAATACTGTTGGTGGCATGAATACTGTAATGTGAAGCATAAAAATATTCCTACATAAGTCGTGTAATACGTCCGCTCTTCAAGTGGTACCTGGTGGCTGTAGTCGCTAAACCGTGAAGTCAGCATCGTCCGAATCCGTGACAAGACGGTTCGAATCTAATTTGTCGAAAATATTTTTACCATCAGAATGTTGACCGGCATGGTAGGAGAGGCGGTGGTATACAATTTCTAATCGCTAGATTATATATTTATAGGATCAGAAAAACAATAAAGTGTTACATGCTTGCTAGTAAACTTGTAATCGAATAGATTATAGTTAAGAATGTTTCATCGTATCTATTGCCAGCATACCAGCAATAGAAATATTAATGCTGTAGGGAGAAGAGCATTATGCATACAGTACGACATATCGCGAACTTGGTTATGTTATAAACGAATATGGAATCAAGTAATACATCTCCAAATAATACATCCTCAGTGGTCTGTCTGCTGGATCCAAGGTTTGTGAGATTGATCCCGGCCGAGGGCGATGGATTTTGATAGGAGATAGATCCCGAGCATGCTTGGAATTTGTTTACTTGAAATTCACATAAATGTTGATTTTCTGAGGAAAGGAATACCGTAGGCCTATTGCTGAAAGACCAGGATTTTAATATTTCAACGTTCCCGTGTGCTCCGTAAGACAATACAGACATCAAAAGACACGTATTAGGCCCACGGTACTTGTTTATGGTAAAGCATGACAGAGAAAAATAAGAAATAAAAGTGCGTTCCAATAAATTGTAGACAGCAATAGGTAGAATTATATGACACAACACTTCGCACAAATGTAAACAATTTATTTATCAGTAAAGCTAATATCCCGCCGAATTTGTTCTTTATTCACTACGTACGATAGCATTAATTCGCCACAAACAGCTGATATTATTACAAAAATGTCGGTCATTGAATTACTTGGCTCTGATTGGCCAATTCCAATCGACCATGCCTTCGACTATTCCTTCAGCGCAGCCAACGTTAGCGCCAACGACAGCTCGCCCGTTTAAACTAAACGAGTGTCAGAAATTGGTGGAGAAAATGGACGCAACTTTAAACTAGGTACTAAAGTTGAACGGGTTTAATTTATACCAGGTTTAACTCGATTTGGAGAAAATGGCCCTAAGCTGCTCAAATGCGAAAGACGACGCAAGTTTCCCTCGCTCTCTCGAGGAGGGCGAATCTGGCCCGGTCCGATCACTAGGTTACCAATCACACCACAGGAGCTTACCTCTCGCCACCCAGATTCACCAATCAAAACCTCTGTTATTTTCTCCAACGTAAATGACTGTCGAGATCCTTCCATCTTACGAAACTCTTAAAGACGTATAACGTTTTTCTAGAATCGACATTTCACAATATTACCAAAACTAACAGTTTCCCGCTGGCTCCGCCCGCAATGTGCAAAGTATGGTGTTGTTCTTTACTATCCTCACGGATGTATTTGCAAAGTTTCGAGTTAATGAAATAAAGCACATGATCTGCTGTGGTAATAGAATGTAATATTATGTCAATAAAAACTTAAAAATACATCACACAGAGAAATTGAATTAAACGTTCCTTGGAACAACGCTACGCGCTGAACTGTTAAAAAGTATTTCAAAGATCTTCGTCATGGAGACAAATGTACTCATAAATTTTCTCAGAATCTACCAATTTAAGTAGTTATTACCGAGAAGCGCTTGATCCACTGAGTCGTTTTAGACCAAAACGAACTGCGTACCTCAATTAGAACGAAAGATATGATTGCTTCAATGACAAAAAATGTTGAAGAAATGAGAATTCAAATTGAACGTGCACTCATAACATTCCTCAGAATCAACCAGTGTGAATAGTTAAGAGCTAAAATTAAAGAGCTTGATCCACTGATTGTTGGTAGGCCAAAACGAACCCCATACCTCAATTAGAACCTAAGATTTGATTGCTTCAACGAGACAAAAAATTGAAAAAATCAAATAATTTGAGGAAGGCGGAAGTTGAATGATTTATGGTACCTGAGGACAAATCTCTGCATGAATACATTTCAGTTAAAAAAATGAAGGAAATCGACCGGATAGAATGGCAGGACTGACTGACTTTAGTTTTCATAAAAAATGTTAATGTATAGATATCACCCAACAATAATGAAAACAACCCATTACAACTTTCAATGTTACATTTCCAAATGTCTTCTCTAAGTCCACATGTTTTTCTTTTTCTTTCTCTGCGAAAGCTGTGTCATGTTGTTTTTCCAGCCTTTCACATTGTTTTCGCCCACCCTCTATATTGTCTCATCATAGCAAGTCTGTCAAAATATTTACTGTCGCTACTGAAAACTAACTGGACTCCCGTCCGCGTATTAACCTATTGAGGCGCAACTTATACATAATATTCTTTCTGCTGTCTGCTCTGTGTGCACACCAAAGGATTTTAAGCAACCGACGCCACTGGCTTTGCATTACAGGTTCTGGATGGTATAAACATTTAAATTGAAATCTGAAGTTTGATTTTCTCTCCGCGATTGAAACTGACGATATTTGCCTTCAACTTCAAAAGATCATACACACCTGTAGAACTGAGCCCTATAAGCCGGAGAGCTCGAATTACAGTGTGCGACTCGGAGAGAAGTCTTTCAAATGAGATATTCTTGGAAGATAACTACTGTCTTATTTAAATTAGATAGAAGTTCTCTTGTCTTGCATTGAGTTACATACTCCAAGTTGTAATCCTGTCTTTTACAAGTGTATAGATGATTGGATTACGTGTCAGGCGTCGTAGTCTATAAAGAAACCCCGTTTCTGAATGTGTCTTGAAAGACATTCTGTTGGTTTTCTGATATTCTCTCTCTCTCTCTCTCTCTCTCTCTCTCACTGTCTCACATTTACTCTCCTTTGTTATACTTTTATTATGCTTGCTGATACTACATTCAGGTATATTTTATTTATTTACTTTATCTATCTATCTGATCTGTCTGTCTATCAAAATGAATGGAAGTTAACATATAGCGATTTACATGAATTACTTGAATGGATTACTTGATTCGAGAACTGGAAAAAATCAAAAGAAAAGTAGCTCGATTTGTTCTGGGCGATTTCCAACAAAAGAGTAGCGTTACGAAATTGTAGCAAAGTTTGGGCGGGGAAGACTTGGGAGAAAGGAGACGAGCTGCTCGACTAAATGGTATGTTCCGAGCTGTCAGTGGAGAAATGGCGTGGAATGACATTAGTAGACGAATATACGTTTATAGGTAAGGGAGTTAGGGATTGGAATATTTTACCAAGGGAGATATTCAAGAAATTTCCAAATTCTTTGCAATCATTTAAGAAAAGGCTAGGAAAACAACAAATAGAGAATCTGCCACCAGGGCGACTGGCCAAAATGCAGATCATTGTTGATTGATTGATTGATTGATTGATTGATTGATTGATTGATTGATTGATTGATTGATTGATTGATTGCTGAAAACATATAGGAATTAAAGAGAAACTTCCAGAGTACCAGAGCACCTGATACCGTCTTGATCCCTATAAAAGTGGGAAGTTTTCAAACCTCCGCGATGGGAGCGTAATTAGGGTTCAGCAACAAAACAGCATGAGTAAGCTTCCATAAGTATTTTTTTTAACCACGACCCTTTCCTTCTTTTACAATCAATCAATCAATCAATCAATCAATCAATCAATCAATCAATTAATTAATTAATTAATTAATTAATCAGTCACCACTGATCTGCATATAGGGATGTCACCCAGTTCTTAAAAGATTTCTAAGAAGTGGAAAATTTATCAGACATCTCCTTTGGTAAATTATTCCACTCCCTAATTTCCCTCCCTTCCTGTAAACGAATATTTTCCCCAATTTGTCCTCTTGAATTCCAAGTTTATCTTCTTAATGTGATATTTCCTATTTCTAAAAATCTCCACTCAAGTTTATTCGCCTACTCATGTCATTCCAAGCCATCTCTCCACTGACAACTCGAAAGATTTCACTTAGTCGTGCTGCTCATCGTCTTGCTTCCATTTCCTGCCCGCCCGAACTTTGCAATATTTTCGTAACACTACTCTTTTGTCGGAAATCACCCAGAACCGATCGTGCTGCTTTACTTTGAATCTTTTCCGGTTATCGTAACAAATAATTCGGGTGAGGGTCCCATACAATAGAACCATACTGTATACGCCCTCCTCTTTACAACCTTACTACATACAACCCATGAATACCCTCATAAAGAGGGCCCTGATATTTATGACATGTTATATTTTTTCTTTATATTATTTCCATGGAAAATACAACATAAGCATTACTTTATCTACAGTGACTAAAATTATACTGTACATTTCCACGGGTCATATAAATTCATATTTTGGCTTTTTACGTTTTTGTTATTTTCCAGTAATTTTTCATATTATGGTCAGATTTCCTCGTGAATTTTCGTATTTTTGTCATATTTTTATCTTCTTTTATTCCATGTTCGCATATCTGCTTGCAGTCACCTCGAAGACGAATTTTTCACATCTTCTAATTGTTGTCTGTAATTTATTTCAGTTACCTTTCTGAGAAATATGTATTAATGTGAATTCGGAGGGTAAGCTGCATAGAAACAGACAGATGCGTAGAAAACGGCAGAATAGTGAGCCTCAATTGAACTCTAATGATTTGACGTATTTTAAATATGACCGAATAACAACCTGCGATGTTGACCGGTCTGTTCCCCGTTACAAGTCAATGTTGCGTGAAAATAGGGGATCGTTCCTGTTCTAAAACATTAAAATATATGCAATTTGCTATTGCGATTGTTTCTGATCGTCCATCAAAATATGGCATTTGTGTCATTCTGTACAGAGTCGAGAGTTACCCCTGGATTGAGTAATTAAATAAATTCAAAATACCATATAATATTAAAAATTAATATTACTAGCAGTTTCCCGCTGGCTCCGCCCGCAATGTACAAAGTATGGTCTTGTTCGTTACTATCCTCACGCATGTATTTGTAAAGTTTCGAGTTAATGAAATAAAGCACATGATCTGCTGTAGTAATAGAATGTAATATTATGTCAACAAAACACATGAAAATAATTAAACGTTCCTTGGAACAACACTACGCACCGAACTGTTAGAAAGTCCTTCAAAGATCTTCGTCATGGAGACAAATGAACTCATAACTTTTCTCAGAATCTACCAATTTAAGTAGTTATTGCCCCAAAAGAAAGTACTTGATCAATTGAGCGTTTTTAGACGAAAACAAACTGCGTACCTCAATTAGAACCAAAGATATGATTGCTTCAATGAGAAAAAATGTTGAAGAAAGGAGATGTCAAATTGAATGTGCACTCATAACATTCCTCAGAATCAACCAGTTTGAATAGTTAAGAGCTGAAATGAAAAAGCTTGATCCACTGAGTGTTCTTAGGCCAAAATGAACTCCGTACCTCAATTAGAACCAAGGATATGACTACTTCAAAGATACAAAAAATTTAAAAAATCAAATAATTTGAGGAAGGCGGAAGTTAAGTGATTTATAGTACCCGATGACAAATCTGTGCATGAATACCTTTCAGTTAAAAGAGAATGAATGAAAGGAAGGATAGAATTGCCGTACTGACTGACTTTAGTTTTCATAAATTCTTTAATATATAGATTTCTCATTATTATTGAATTTTAAAAGTATATTTTCACTATAATTTTAATTTAAATAGCGGCAACATTTTGAAGATTTAAAAAAAATATTTTGAAGTTATTTATTGTCAGGGGCTGCCTGGCCGAGGCGGTAAAGGCGTGCTCGGTTCGCCCGGAAGGACGTGGCTTCGAATCCGCGTCAGGAAGTCGTAAAATTTAAGATATGCGATTTACACTTCCGGAGGTGCATATGACCCTGAGGTTCATTCAGCCTACACCAAAAATGAGTATGAGATTAATTCCTGGGGGCAAAGGCGTCCGGGCGTAGAGTTAACCACTCTACCCCATCACGTGCCGAGGTTAACAATGGTGGAAGCCTTTAACTTCCACTCCTCCAAGGGCCTTCATGGCCTGTACGGAGGTGACTTTATGAAGAGATCTATCTACAACCTTTATTTACTATCCCGTTTATGTGATTGCCCCAATGAAAATATTTCCTTACATTAGCTCCTATGTACTTACAGTGATCTCCATTAGGTACTGTAATCCCATCAACACAGTAATTAAAGCTGAAAGTACATCTCCTCTTTGTGGAACTTACAACATGATTTTTCACCCCGTTAATCATGCATCTCACAACTTTGTCAAAGTCTTCTCGCAGTCGGTAACAATCCAGTAACCTTCCTTTGAGACCAGGATATGACAGCGTTTTAACTCTTTGATATCTTCCGAAGATCAGACATAAACTCTTTTCACATTAAAATGACATGTGACCGACTAACCTTAAATGATTCCTACTGAATAAGTAATATTTACACCTGCATGTATCATTATCGTCGGCCTCAGTATAACATCATCTGCATAAAACCTTATCTGTGATTCCAGTTCTGTACTCTAGCATATATATAAGAAAATACAGAGGACCAATAGCACTGCCTTGCGGAACCCCCTTTTAATCATTACAGCAACAAATAGTGTGTCATCTACTCTAATATTCTGAGTTCTATTTTCTAGAAATACAGCCATCCATTCAATCCAGTTTTTGTCTATACCAGTAGCCTCAATTTTCGTCAATTATCTTCCACTATTACCCTGTCAAAGGTCCTGTATAGGGCAAGAGCTATACAGTCCACTTGCTCCCCCTCCCTGACTCGAATCTAAAATAACGAAAGTGAAAGCTTGGGGGACTCAGGATCTCTGATTCATAAGCTGGAAAGTACGGACATGAAACTAGTGAGAATAATTTCTGGTACAAACAGGTGAGAACTAATGCTGGAGGGTTCTAGTGATGAGGAGATAAAGGGTACTGTATGAATGTGAGGCGAATGGAGGAGGGTACGTTTCCTCGGGAAAATAATGGACTTGACCATGGCGGGTAAGAGAATTAGAGGGAGACCAAGGCGACGATTGATAGATTTAATTATTTAATTATTTAATGATAGAGACCCTAGAGTTAGTGCAAGTAGTGAATTGTTGGTGATTAGTTAGTACACAGGGTTTTGCAGACTGAACGCTGAAAGGCATAACATTATATCTATATATATAAAATAAGAGTTTTGTCTGTACATTGCTCAGAATTTGAAAAGAATGGTATTTTTGTATCGGTCATGTTCACAATAACAAGAAAATGCATTTTTTACATTTCCGTAATTTCTGTCTGTCTGTCTGTCTGTCTGTCTGTCTGTCTGTCTGTCTGTCTGTCTGTCTGTCTGTCTGTCTGTCTGTCTGTCTGTCTGTCTGTCTGTCTGTCTGTCTGTCTGTCTGTCTGTCTGTCTGTCTGTATGTACACACATCACGAGAAAACGGTTGAAGAGAATTTAATGAAAATCGGAATGTAAAGTCGGGTGATGAACCGCTACAATCTAGGCTATAAATTATTTTAATCACGCTGAGTGAAATGGTAGTTTAGGGGAAGGCTGACATTTAATTCTCAAATATTTGTTATTAGTGGTCGTGTCTTAATGAAAATCGGTAGACAAACATGTGAAATAAGTCGCTACAATATAGGCTATACACGCTGAGAAAAATGGTAGTTTAGGGGTAGGCCTAAAATTTAATTGTCAAATATTTATTGTATTAGTGGTCGTATCTTCACGAAAATTGGTGTGCGAAGTCGGGGAATAGGTCGCTATAATCTAGGCTATCAATAATGTTATTCACATTGAGTGAAATGGTAGTTTAGGGGAAGGCCTGAAATGTAATCTATATATAAAATAAGAGTTTGTACATTGCTCAGAATTTGAAAAGAATGGCGTTTCTGTATCGTTCATGTTCATAGTAACAAGAAAATGCATTTTTTACTTTTCCGTAATTTCTGTCTGTCTGTCTGTCTGTCTGTCTGTCTGTCTGTCTGTCTGTCTGTCTGTCTGTCTGTCTGTCTGTACACGCATCACGAGAAAACGGCTGAAGAGAATTTAATGAAAATCGGAATGTACAGTCGGGTGTTGAACAGCTACTATCTAGGCTATAAATTATTTTAATCGCGCTGAGCGAAATAGTAGTTTAGGGAAGGCCTGAAATTTAATTCTCAAATATTTATGTTATTAGTGGTCGTGTCTTAATGAAAATCGGTAGACAAAGATGGGAAATAAGTCGCCACAATATAGGCTATACACGCTGAGAATAATGGTAGTTTAGGGGAAGGCCTAAAACTTAATTGTCAAATATTTATTGTATTAGTGGTCTTATCTTCACGAAAATTAGTATGCAAAGTCGGGGAATAGGTCGCTATAATCTAGGCTATCAATAATGTTATTCACACTGAGTGAAATGGTAGTTTAGGGGAAGGCCTGAAATGTAATCTATATACAGAGTGAAGCGAAATTCGCGCACTCGGGCGTCGCAGTGCGACTCCCTACATGCCAGCAATAAAAAATGTCTTTCACAAAAGTTCGTTCTGCGAGTATATCAGGCAGAGAAAGGACGTTGAATAGTGGCAATCTGGCAACACTGTAACCACATGTACGGTAAGTACCTCTGTCAGCATCATATATTCGTGCTGAGCAGTTGGTGCATTGGATAGGGTTTTGGGTTGGCATGCAGGTGGTAGAGGGTTCGATCCTGGGTTAAGGCGCAATTTTTTGTTTACTAATTTCCATCGGACATAACATACTGTAATACAGTAAGACACCGTACCTTAGGTCTCATGTACCCTACATTTACAACATTTTGTAACGCTGAACACAACAAATACCTTGCTAGGCCTACTGGTAACGTAAGCCCTTACGAAATACAATGGACTTGAACGAGGCAACAATAACAGTTGCTACTAATCTATGAGATCGTTGGAGGACGGTAGAAAGAAAACAGGTTTCGCATTTAGTATATGAATTTGTGCGAATAAATTCACGCCCACGACGTGGAAAGGACGTCTTTCAAAGCTGACCAAGGGAAACGATTGTTCGTCCATTTGTAGGATCGTAGTATGTAAGTGCAAAGGGTTTCTAGAGGACCCGCTGCAATGGCTGTTGACGATTAAGTTGCCAGATACCATACCACCTGGACTACATTTATGAAATAAAAAAAATACGCTTCAACCCAGGATCGACCCCTCGACCTCCTGAATGCTAACCCAAAACTGTAACCACTGCACCAACTGTACAGCACAAAGAATACGTGCTGACAGAGGTAAATACCCTACATGTGGTTACAGTGTTGCCAGATTGCCACTCTTCAACGCCCTTTTTCTGCCGGATATACTCGAAGGACGAACTTTTGTGAGAGACATTTTTTTATTGCTGGCATGTGAACAGTCGCGCTGCGACGCCTGAGTACGCGAATTTCGCTTCACCCTGTATATAAAATAAGAGTTTTGTCTGTACATTGATTATAATTTGAAAATAATGGTATTTCTGTATCGGTCATGTTCACAGTAGCAAGAAAATGCATTTTTTACTTTTCCGTAATTTCTGTCTGTCTGTCTGTCTGTCTGTCTGTCTGTCTGTCTGTACACGCATCACGAGAAAACGGCTGAAGAGAATTTAATGAAAATCGGAATGTAAAGTCGGGTGATTAACCGCTACAATCTAGGCTATAAATTATTTTGATCACGCTGAGTGAAATGATAGTTCAGGGGAAGGCCTGAAATTTAATTCTCAAATATTTATGTTATTAGTGGTCGTGCCTTAATGAAAATCAGTAGACAAACATTGGAAATAAGTCGCTACAATATAGGCTATACACGCTGAGAAAAATGGTAGTTTAGGGGAAGGCCTAAAATTTAATTGTCAAACATTTATTGTATTAGTGGTCGTATCTTCTCGAAAATTGGTATGCTAAGTCTGGGAATAGGTCACTATAATCTAGGCTATCAATAATGTAATTCACACTGAGTGAAATGGTAGTTTAGGGGAAGGCCTGAAATGTAATCTATATATAAAATAAGTGTTTTGCCTGTACATTGCTCAGAATTTAAAATGAATGGTATTTCTGTATCTGTCATGTCTACAGTAACAAGGAAATGCATTTTTTTACTTTCCCGTAATTTCTGTCTGTCCGTCTATATGTATGTATGTACACGCATCAAGAGGAAACGGCTGAAGAGAATTTAATGAAAATCGTCATGTAATGTCGGGTGATGATCCACTACAATCTAGGCTATAAATTATTTTATTCACGCTGAGTGAAATGGTAGTTTAGGGGAAGGCCTGAAATGTAATTCTCAAATAAGTTATTTATGTCATTAGTGGTCGTATAGATAAATCTATATATATCAATCTCACAGCTGCGCGCCCCTAACCACACGGCCAACTCGCCTGGTCGTACCGACTGAAACAGCCTGCCTGTATATTGGCGGGAAGTAGCATGCCATTCCTCTGGTTCATACATTTTCTGATATATCTGGTACGTAACACACTGGTTCATCATAGTATTCGAGCTATTCAATCCCTACTCGGAGGCACTGATTGGAATGAGTAGTGTGCATGTTTAACGGAATAATGACAGAGGAGTGTTCACGGCAGTCTGCGACCTGGTTATTCCAGTTCTGGAACTTCGGACTCTTAGATCGGCACCGTAGTACTGTTCGTTGAAAGTGAGAAAGTTTGCGGTGTTTCATTTGATCGAGTATTTTATATGATAACATTGCTTTCAATCGCTACATTCCTACTGACGTTTTTGTAATGACCTATGTTGGATTAAGGAAAACCACCAAGTCAGTCTTTCTGAGAATCCCGTAGCGAAGTACGGGTACATCAGCTAGTAATAAATATGTATGAACAGGCAGTTCCGGCTGTAATGAACATCTGCGTGGTTCGCTATAGCTGAAGTTAGCTATTCATTGAGAAGAGCTGAAGCATGTGTAAGGTTGCGTGGTAACCACGTGGAACCCCTCCTATAGTTAAGAGCCCTGCGCGGATATACAAAATAATATCCGCATCCGCATATGGTTATCCGCGGACATTGTAAATATTTAGCTACAGTATACTGTATTAGAGGGCTGCCTGGCCGAGGCGGTAAAGGCGTGCTCGGTTCGCCCGGAAGGACGTGGTTTCGAATCCCCGTCAAGAAGTCGTAAAATTTAAGAAACGAGATTTCGGCTTCCGGAGCTGCATGTGGCCTCGAGGTTCACTTAGCCTATACCAAAAATGAGTACCAGGTTAATTCCTGGGGGCAAAGGCGGCCGGGCGTAGAGCTAACCACTCTACCCCATCATGTGCCGCGGTTAACAATGGTAAAAGCCTTTATCTTCAAGGCCTTCATGGCCTGCACGGAGGTGTATTGCACCGGATAGATGTATTAACATAATCCAATAGGCCTGACACCTGGCACCAGAACACCTACAGTCACAGGTTTATGAGGGATTTTCTCTTGCGACAACTACCGACGTATTGACTTTTGTTCCTTCCTTCCATTAATTGAGGGCAGGGGCCAGTTAGTTCAGATTTACGGCTTTATGGTCTCAAGGCTCTTTATATATATCACCATTCTCTCATACCACTGTCAAGGGTCGCTTAACAAGCAAAAATAAGAGTATACTTGAGTAAAAATCAATAAAAGTCGTTATTTAGAAATTATCAGCAAAATTATCCACACTGCCATACAGTTTGTATCCGCCAAGACACTAACTTTGGCCCATATCACAACAAGTATTGGTTTCCGGGCGTATAATTATAGGATTGTTTATTCTACTTTTGATCAATACCACCCCTTGTAGGAATACGAGGCACTTTCCTTTTTTAGCCGTTAACATGCCTTCGCTGGCGAGATGTAGTGTTTACAGTGCACACTGTCTTCTGGTCAGGGCTAGAGCAAATTTTGTTACTTTCATTGATTTGTCTCAGTCTTATCGTTGACATTGACAATATGAAAGTGACTGAGGTATGAGTGATGCCATTCCTTATGCAGCCAGTGAATGGTATGAAAATGTTACTCATAGTGTCGGTTGCTGTGGGCACTTCAGTTGGCTTGGCAGACTGATATGTAATAGCAACTTCTGATGCGGTGAGGAAAGCAACGGGAAACTGCCTCACAACTCATTTCCCTAGTACGCCTCTTCACTGATGCCTAGGCCATTTATGACAGCTAATGGTGGAGCTGTTGGGGATCCAACCCACCTTCAGCCTGATGATTGAACATACATACATACATACATACATACATACGTACGTACATACATACGTACATACATACATACATACATACATACATACATACATACATACATACATACATACATACAGTCCTTTAAAGTCGCACGAACCATTTTTCGGCAACGCAAGAATGGGAAGGAAGCGGCCGTGATCTTAACTGAGGTACAACCCCAGCATTTGCCTGGTGTGAAAATGAGAAACCACGGAAAATCATCTTTGCTACGCGATCCTAACCGCTCAGCCGACTCGCTCGGTGGGATACTTTTGGAACACCCTCTATAACTATGTATGTACGTACGTATGTATGTATGTATGTATGTATGTATGTATGTATGTATGTATGTATGTATGTACAAAAGATGTACTTCTGAAGTGAATTAGATTGGAAATTCTCGCTGAAGGATTAGTGATGTGCTTCAAGTTAACGTGGAATTTGTAAGCATATGCTTGCTGCAGAAGTGTTGTGCAAACAAGTTGAGAGGAGTTGAAGGTACTGAATTGTATTACAAATGACATGAGAATTATTTATTTGGTAGACGATACAATTATTCCTGACAAGGCTGTGCGTTTGGTCTCTCTTTGTTTGCGTAAGGAAGTGTTATAATGCTTGCTCGACCTCTTGTATTTAGTTAATTTACTTAATGTGTAGTGCACAAGATTTTACTTAATAATAATAATAATAATAATAATAATAATAATAATAATAATAATAATAATAATAATAATAATAATAATAAAGTTTCACCGAGCAAGTGACCATGTGGTTTGGGTCACGTAGTTATCAGGTTGCATTCGGGAAGTAGTGGACTCGAACCCCACTGGTGGCAGGCCTGAAGATGTTTTCCCGTGGTTTTCCATTTTCAGAGCAGCAAACTGCTGGGGATGTACCTTAATTAAGACGACGGTTACTTCCTTCCCGGTCTTAGCCCTGTCCTATCCCATCGTTCCCCATAAGACCTGTCTGTGTTGGTGCGACGTAAAAGCTAATCGTTCACAGTTCCTCACCTACACGGAGAAGCATAGAATGATGCATATGTTTTTGTTTTCTGTATCAATATGCAATTAGATGACAAATACTGGCTGCTTTGGTTACGGTGGTGGTGGTGGTGATTACTGTTTTAAGAGGAAGTACAACTGGGCAACCTTCTTCTTATTTGAGTAATTCAGTCTAATGACTGGTTTGCCCTTGCGATGAGTCTTCTCCAACTGGGTCGATCCTGTCCAGTACGTTTTGTGTCTGCGTATCTCCTGTATCCTCTATTTACACTGATCAGAGGAGAAAACAAAAGAGGTAAGCCTCTTCGGAAAATGAAGATACCGACCAAACAAAGGCAAGGACTACGAAGAGTGTAATTTTTTTTATTTTTTGAATTTGCTTTACATCATACTGAGACTGGTAGATCTTATGGCGACTATGGGATAGGAAAGGCCTAGGAGTAGGAAGGAAGGGGCCATTACCTCAATTAAGCTACGGCCCCAGCATTTGTTGGTGTGAACAAGGGAAACCACGGAAAACTATATTCAGGGCTGCCGACAGTATGTTTCCAGCCGGATGTAAGCTCGCAGCTGCGCGCCCCTAACCGTACGGCCAACTCACCCGGTGGGCGTGAAAATAGTAGACTCCCGAACCCTTGGAAGGTAATAGCATCGAGGTTGTAAAAGAACAAGAGATGACTATGGGAGGTCGGATAGCATAATTGAAAGCGAGAAACCTGGCACGACTAAGTGGAAGCAATGCCAGGACTCAGCGAAGGCCCCCCGGTGGTCGCCAACTCACACTCCCAAGTTAAGAGCCCATGGATCCTCCTTTAGTCACCTGTTACGACAGGCAGGGGATACCGTGTGTGTTATACTACCGCCCGCACCCACAGTGGGATGCTATGGTTACCTTGGTGTCGCATATACAGTCGAACCTCCGTTGCTCGAATTTTTAATATCTTGAAGTGACTTCACTTTCCCGGTCGTTTGTCCTATTTCTTCAAGTGTATTCGTTTCTCCGTTACTCTAAATTCGATTACACGAATTTCTCGAACTCTCAAAGCAAACGTTTCCTTCCTTGAAGCAAAAAATGCTCTGTAACTCGAATTTCGTACAACATTGACTGTGCAATACAGCATTTGTGGTTTGTGATGAACTTTTTTTTTTTTTTTTTTGCTATGAGCTTTACGTCGCACCGACACAGATAGGTCTTATGGCGACGATGGGATGGGAAAGGCCTAGGAGTTGGAAGGAAGCGGCCGTGGCCTTAATTAAGGTTCAGCCCCAGCATTTGCCTGGTGTGAAAATGGGAAACCACGGAAAACCATCTTTAGGGCTGCCGATAGTGGGATTCGAACCTACTATCTCCCGGATGAAAGCTCACAGCCGCGCGCCTCTACGCGCACGGCCAACTCGCCCGGTGATGAACTGTTAACAACTACATAAACAGTTACAGTGATGCTGGAAACTAATATGATGGGAACCGAGAATCCATCGTCTAGTGATCGGAAAATCGGTGAAGCCTTCGCTGTTTTTCTGGTGTGAATTCATTACCGGTCACGTAGGGAAGCAACCCCGGAAATCGTGGGTGAAAAGGCTCCTTTTACGAATCGTGGCTGCTTGGTTTCGAAACTACATACAAGAATCAGTCCGGTATAAATGACAATGTTTCTCCCAGCAATAAATGATGTTGAAAAGTATGTGGAAGAAACGAAGGTTAACAGTAAAGAACAGAAGAGATTAATGGATTTTTTTCCAAAGGTGTTAAAGAAGGCATGTTTCACAGTATTCTATCTTCTAAAAAGTTACTTTACAGAGGGTCATAATTAAAGTGACGCCGTAAAGTATGAGTTTGTTAGTATATTTTAAACACTGTAAAATATACTGTATTCAGTATAAGCCCGTAGATATAAATAATAATAATAATAATAATAATAATAATAATAATAATAATAATAATAATAATAATCGTATGGCCTCAGCTACTGTGTGCAGACATTTCAATTTGACGCCATCTGGCTGTCTGCTCGTCAATTTCGACGTTCCGTTTTACTCTAGGCCCCCACTAGATGGCAGACCGAGTAAACCGAAACTCTCTTGGGCGTCTATGGCTGAGATTTAATGAATTTTGTCGGGTAAACACCAAATGTGTCACCAGAGATCTTTTACATGCCGACATCGTACGACATGGAGTGTCGAATGGACTTTTTTCCGCCCTTCAAAAATCTGACTACCTCTGCCGGGTTTGAACCCGCTATCTTGGGATCCGGAGGCCGACACTCTACTGCTGATCCGTAGATACATATGATTCAATTATGCGATATATATATATATGCTCAAAAACGGTATTCTCTATATGTCGAAATTTCGATAACTCGAAATGAAACTCAGCTCCCGAGGTGATTCGAGATATCGAGATTCCACTGTAGGTACATACGTAGTTTAATAGATACGTAGATCGATAAATTGAACGTTCTGCAAGACGAAGTGTATGGCAGGGAGCGAAGTTGCAGAGCAGTCCTTCGAACTTAATAATCCCCGGGATCATTTTCAGGACTAAAAAAAAAAACCTTCCTTGCACAGTGTTCAAAATTTTAATTTTAATGTTTTCCTATTAAAATTAATCGTCAGTGCTTTGTGTAAAGCCTGTCTTTGTCGTCGTACGTCTTCCAAAACATGCCTTTCCGCTCACCAAAATGGCGTCATTCTTCCATCCCTATGGCGTACATTGGTGGCTTGGTTACGGTGTCGGATTTTTGGTCACGCTAATTTTATATCGACCTCCAGCAACCCCCTCCCCCAAAAATGCTCCCCTGTGGGTGGGGGCGGTAGAATAACACCCACGGTATTCCCTGCCTGTCGTAAGAGGCGACTAAAAGGGGCCTCAGGGGCTCTGAACTTTTGAGCGTGGGTTAGCGACCACGAGGCCCTCAGCTGAGTCCTGGCATTGCTTCCACTTACTTGTGCTAGGCTCCTCACTTTCATCTATCCTATCCGACCTCCCTTGGTCAACTCTTGTTCTTTTTCGACCCCGATGCTATTAGGTTTGCGAGGGCTAAGGAAGTCTTTCATCTTCACGCCCTTCGTGGCCCTCGTCTTCCTTTCGCCGATATCTTCATTTTTCGAAGTATCGGATCCCTTCCATTTTTTCGTCTGATTAGTGTTATATAGAGGATGATTGCCTAGTTGTACTTCGTCTTAAAACAATAATCACCACCACCACCACCCCAAAAATGTCTAAAAAAGAAGAAGAAAAAGAAGGTTATTTCAGGCTAATGCACCAAAGTTATCGTAGAAGAACAGTTTATTAAACTGTTTCACTTCTTCCCAGAGCATGCTTTTTTCTTTTACCTGAGATCCTTCTCCATCACCCGTGAAGCTGTTAAAGAGATATGATGAAGTCCTTGCTACCTGCGATGTCCCACCCACCTGCCCGCTCTGCTCTGTTGATGCATGGCTTTTTAACGTCTTAACTGGGTGCCATCCTCACTTGTGCTGACAGTCTCGTGTTCTACATACGACCAACTTTACCCGCTCTGATGGACGGCCTTACTAATGTGTTGAACTTGGATATTAATGTGTGTATTAGCAAATTACACACTGTTTCCTTCATGTATGCAAACTTGGAGTTTCAGGAGTGGGTGTGATACGTCAGCTTGGGCGTAGGTTGATCAAAAAGAGAGTAATTTGGGAGAGGGGAGGAATATTTTCATGTTTGGTCCACAAGCAAGGTTGTAAATTATCTGTAGTAATATAACCAGAGCTCCAGAATTTATCTGGAGAGAATCTGAAACTCTCTTTATACGTAGTAGAATCATTAAGGCATCCGGGAGATAGTGGGTTGGTATCCCGCTTTCGGTGGTTCTGAAGAGGGTTTTCCGCGGTTTACCATTTTCATACCCCAGATGCTGGGGCTGTACCTTACTTAAGGCCACGGCCACTTCCTTCTCACTCTTAGGCCTTTCCTATCCCATCGTCGCCATAAGACCTCTCTGTGTCGGTGAGGCGTAAAGCAAATTAAAAAAAAAATCATTGCGTTCGTGGACTGGCCGTCTAGTGTCGCTGTTATGCACTACAGTCGAGAGGTTGCTCAACAGGATGTTGCCGTAACAGTTCTTCGCTAGTCCTAGCAAGAGGCAGTTGCGTGTATACAGTGGAAGCAGAACCATTGTCTCTATTTTGAAGGGTAGTTAAATGTGAGCGGCCGAATTAGATGTCGTAGTTTTAGAAACAGGCAAATCCGCTAGCGAAACGTTTGAGATTATGAAGCCGAAATCGTCCGTATCACCACGACGGGAAAAAGTCGTGAAAAGGCAGTTCAAAAGACTATGTGATCCTTGAACTTTTAACGCCAGTCCACGAACATATTGACTATATAGTACACACGTGTACACTACATTGCCTATAATGTAGGCGCTAATCCTCGAACGTATTGACTGTAAGACATGAGTGTACGCCGGGTTGCCTACACTTTAGGCGCCAGTCCAAGAAGTTATAGACTGTAATACTGTTTATTGTCCCTCTTTAGTGAATAACTACGCAGTTAAGTAATTAATGAAAGTGAATGAATGTAAAATAAATTTGGTTATTTAAACTGTTCTAAGAACAAAACGTTCAGCACGAATGGAAATTGGTGACAGAGAACAAAGTCAGCGGACCCCGCCAGGATGTGTGACAAACGCTAACGAAGAAGAAGACTGGCTCTTATACTTCGTATCTGAATTATTACACTTTCTTCGACCATTTACTGAGCGTCTTACGCACACTTCCAAACGTTTGGATCAGTTCAGTAAGCATTAACACTCAGTAACACAAGAGTACTGTATAACCTTCGACATGCTTGCTCAACTGGATAGGACTGTTCACAACAAACTCGAAGATCAGATGGCCGTTTCTTTCTTTGACTTCCGTCGCTAAAATGTCTACAGCTTCGTCGTGGATTTCATAGGCCTTGTGAATGCTTCATACAAGGACGAAAACATCAAAATCCGTTTGGTGCTTCTTGGAGATTAGCTTTCTCAAACACTTGCCGGGGGTTCTCTGTTGTGTAATACAGTATACTATAGTCCAATTGGTGAGCTGATGGACTCTTCCCACTTCCGTATACAACAAGAGTCACATGACGTGATAGAGGAGTGATAAGTGCTACCCGGTGTCTTAAAACATATTATCAGTAACAGTAGCAATTCTGCCTTTTGTGTAGGGAATTCAATATCTTACTTTTAATTAATTTTAAACAGTTAATGCCGGCGTGTTAAACTCATCAAATGATTAAAAATAATGCAGAAATGTACTATAATAGCAACGGATTTATCACAAGTTTTAAAATCTTGTTTCCAGTAGCTGTTTATTTTGGCCCTCTCTGTATCTGTCCCCTCTCTCTCTCTCTCTCTCTCTCTCTCTCTCTCTCTCTCTCTCTCTCTCTCTCTCTCTCTCTCCCTTTTACCTGTCCAGTTGAAGTGGAAATCCTACAGTATTAGACGGGAAGAATCCATCAACTCGACAGACTATAGCTGTTACACGCGTTGTTCAAGTTTTTTTTTAACTTTCTAGTGGAGTTGAGTGGCAGTAGAGGAGATTGAGCACAAGCCAATTAATAACATTTGGTCACTGCAATGTTATTGGTGGTTAGTCTTATTGATTGTGGGCCATCATCCCCCGTGTACTTGCATATGTCGAATCATGTCTGATGACCGGTGATATCTCGGTAGCTATAGTAGTGTGTGTATTGTACCAGTAAATATTAGGCTAGGGATTTGGTATCCTGAGGATAGAAATAATATAGTTTATTGCTGGACGGTGTCGAGTACTCCAAGGGAAATCTACGTTGAGTACAGCAGCACTTTGCGATTATCATTCATGCTTTGGAACGTGAAAAATATCAGAAATGCTATTCTGCAGATACATTAGTAATTGCTTATCCTACGAAAAACAACTAGAAAAGTTATGTTGGGTTTTAGATTTCCTAAAATATTTTTATGCATACGTTCTTCGAAAAACTAACCCGTGTGGAAATACATGTAAAAATCCTTTAGACAAGCAACTCAATGTTGGAAACATCCTAGGGATATGAGCTACGAATTTGAGGTAAATAAAATATAATAAACTACGAAAATATGTTTTTCTTATTTAATCCTTATAATTACAATCCTTTTCTGAATCATCGTTGTCCGGTCGATTAGATTAGCTGTTTGCCCTTTTCTACCACTATGATCGCTGTTATGAGTCAGTGCATTGTTTCACTTAAGCCCTTATAACTACATTCGATGCGGACATTTTTCAAAAAGCAAAAAACGCCTGAGAGTATTGAACCAAGGGACACATTACAGAAAGAAGATACTTTGGCTATGATTTGAGTAAGAAAAGAAAACTAGTAAAGAACAAGCGATTTTAGACTGTTTTTCTGGAAGTGCATTGAGGCCGGAAGTGATTTTCGAAATTTGTTTTTTAGTTTGATAGAGCTATCCAGTACTCACAATTTGAAACTTTTCTGGGCCCTTTAGCCTTTCAAATTTCGGCACAATTGAGGAAATTGATTAATTTTACGTTTTTCGTAGTATGGGGTCCTCTACTTTGTCTGTTAAGAAATGTTTTCAACATTAAAACACACCTGTTAAGGAATATTGTAATGATTTGTGTTTTCCAGTAGGCCCTACGCCTTCCACTCAAATACCAACTTTTATGTCCACCACTCCAATATAGTCTATTTGGCGTGATACTTCCACAAACAAACAAGCACAATTTAAAGTGGAAGGGGAATATATAGCATACACCAAATCTGAGATAAGAAAAACAAAATATTATCGAAAATCCGCAGTGTGATGGCAGAAAGTTTTGTATATATAAACAGCAGTGGTCCCAGTGCAGGTCCTTGTGGAACTCCTGCTTGTTCCATTTCCCATGGAGAAGTCTCGCTCCTATTATTTTACGTTATCTTCGGTAAATGACGTCAAGAATTGTCCGATTCAGATGAAGAGACTTGAATTTGGCTAGCGATATTTATACATTTACTAGGCCTAAATCGAATGTGTTACTAAAAATCAAGAGGAGTGAGTTTTAAGTCTAACACTTTGGATGTTGCGCATAGTTTGCTCCCCCCTCTTGTCGGTCGATATTATTGACTATGTACGGATTGAAGCCTATATTTTCTGGAAGAATAAATACTGCAGTGGTGACGGTCGTTGCATAACCTGGCGGCTTCAAAGCGTGTAGCGGGCGATTGATCTAACACGAGGTAGCTATAAATGGTTTGCTTGCTAGGACAAGAGCGGCCACAGTAACGTTTCGGGTAGTGATATATTTCTGGAATCCTATTAATTCCACTTCAGTCTTTTCCAGCAAGAGATTTTTTCGAGATTTTTTTACAGGTTTGCTATTTTTAAGAATTTCTGGATTTAGCATATGAAGAATTCTTCCTTGATTGGAATGTGACCTGTTTCTAATTTATTATCTTAATGAAATAATTGCGTGGTGTCAGGAATGATATCTGGCCTGTAGATAAAACCTACATTCGAATCCCGAAATAATTCAGCGGCCCCAGAAGTAACCGGGTAAACGGAAGAAACGAATAAAAATAGTTTGTTAGACTAATAGCCTACAACCTAAAAAAGCAACATTTGGTTTCATATATTAAGTTCAAAGGAGGAAACCATATTGTAATTTCATCAATTGCAAATATTAAAAATACTCAAGCTCCTTGGGCCCTTCAGTCTTGAAATTACCAGCGTTTCGCCCCAGTATAGCATTGGAATCATCAGTTGGATTGCTACGTCTTTCCTACACGCTGGCAGCTAGAGCGCCGTTGTGACACTATTGCAAGCCTCCTATGAAGGAAAATGCAGTGACAGTGGCTTTTATATTAAAAAATGTTCGCAGATAGAAAAAAATATCTTACTGTCATCGATTAAATAAGAAGTGGCTGGAGGAGTATCGTTGGTATCAGTAGACAGTTTACAATAGAAATGTTCTTTCTTTAATGAGGATTAAATAAGTTGAGCAGGTATCTGAACGGGAAACAAGAATTCCTTGGTTGTTTATTCACCTTTGGACTGTTACTTCTAGTCAAATCATCACTAGTGTTAAACACAGCAAGATCGTAAAACCTTCTTCCTTGTAAAATTGTGCTTTTATTGTATACTGGATATATGTTCTTCATTCTCATTAGTTTTATTCGTGTGTAAGTATAGCTTTTATCTGTATATCTTATGCATCATAAACTAAAGATGACGTTAACATATGTTGAAACACATCCCTTAAGCATCATGTTTGTGCAAGTTATTTAATTTAAGTGGTGTATATTTTATTGTATTGAATGGTTCTACAAATATGTGTACATTCTAACTAAGAATTTTTAACTATATAAGGGTGAGACCCATTGGGAGGAGGCGAAAAAGACTGCATTCCTTTGAAAGTAGCGACGGAATAATAAAAGCATCAAGAAGACAAATTGAGCGTATTTTTAAAGAGAAGAAGGCTAAGAGTAAGAGGTATATCTATTTCTTAACGAAATACAGATCCAAATCAAATTCTGTGAGAGAGAAGAATAAAGGAAGGCAGGCAAGGGCGAGAACAAGTAGCAGCAGAAGAAGCAGACAGAATCAAATTACTCAGCGTGAGGCGAGAGTCACAAACACGGCCTGAGAATTGATATATTTAAGGACAACATTCAGACACTTTGAAGTGGTTCACATTCTTGTGCTTGACCGACCGTGTCATTAGATTTACTGACACATTATAGACCCTTTTACACGGCAAAATTCCGGCACTCAAACGTCCCGTAAAATAGAGAGTAGTGGAAGGAGTGTTATGTTTTTTGTTTTGTTAACGTATCGTTTCGGCCAATTAGGACTGCGGTTAAGACGTGTGAGCCTTTCTCGGACTTCCTTTACTCCTGCATCTTGGTGGAGAAGCCGTTCTCTGCAGACTACTTTGTCCACCGAGGAAGTGGCTGCGCGGTTTGGGTTACGTAGCCATCAGCTTGCATTCTAGAGATAGTGGGTTCGAACCTCACTGTCGGCAACCCTGAAGTTGATTTTCCGTAGTTTCCCGTTTTCACACCAGATAAATGCTGAGGCTGTGCCTTATTTAAGGGCACGGTTGCTTGCTTCCCACTCCTTGACCTTTCCTATCCCATCGTCGCCATGAGACCTATCTGTGTCGGTGCGACGTAAAGCACATTGCAAACAACTTTGTCCAAGGACTTCTTTTCACTGTTTCAGGAAAACCCTTTATCATGTGTAGGGCCTGCCTGGTCGAGGGTAAAGGCGTGGTTAGTTCACCCGGAATGGCTTGGGTTCGATTCCCCATCAGGCAGTCCATAAAATATGATTCTGTATAGAGAGGTGAAAAAAGCCTTAGAACGCACTGTTTACGATATATTTACTCTTTTTCTACCCTTAGCACATACATATTTATAGCTCTTAAACTATTCAACGTGAAAACGTGAGTCTTTTACCTAAAACAAACAGAGACCAGCAGCCAACCGACACGCTAATCAGTACCCATGAACCCAAACAGAGAAGGCCATCAGCCGTAAAAATGTGATTCATCCACCTTATAACCATAGCACGTTTATCAGCCGGAGAGAGGTCAGGGAGGGGCCCAGAGGGTGGAGTGAAGAAACTGTTGCCATCTTGTACATTAGTACCCTCACTGCCTTAGTGCCCCCAACGTTCCGCTAGGCGCTAGCACCATCGCCGCCTTGCCACGGAAATTTTTCTCAAGGGAGAGAATTTTTATCCCGTCAGGTTGGCAGCAAAGCAATTTTTTTACCTTCGTGTTGGTAGCGCTATGCCGCCATCTTAGCCGCCATTTTGGTGGATTAGAACCTGCGCTGTAGTAATCCCAAATCAGTAAGACTACTTACGCGCGTAGATGTGTATCATTGTCATCTTCTGCAAATTAAAACTCGTAAACCGATGGTGATAAATTAAAACACACAAGCAGACGTAGTCTAACACAGCCATGTTGAAGATCGTTCAATAGTGACAAGTTTACTCACCCTTTAGACCTATATCTCGCTTTGCTCGTCATATATGTTGAAAATAAACCAATGTTGATATTAATACACATACGCCTAATCAAAGTGCCTCGCCTGTGACCATCCTTCCTACAGTCCCGACCTACCCCCAAGTGATTTCCATTTCTTCGGGCCACTGAAGAAGCACCTGAATGGTGAGCTATTCAGCGACGATACCGTTGTTCAGCGTTCTGCCATGACATGGCTTCAGGAATGTGTATTACTGCCCTACGACTGTGTATCCTTATATGTGTGTAAAAGGAAAGTTCCTCCGTGCGATCTATTGTTACCTTATTTTCGATTGCGCCTTTGTATATAAATGGATAACTCCTTGTGGGTGTAGCAATTTCCATGTTAATTAATTTATTTTAGACATGACCTAGTGCAGGGTTTCCCAAACCTCTGAGGCCCCCTGAGCATATCGCATGGATGTCCAAGGACCCCTTAGCCCCATTATTCAGTAAATGAAAACCAGAATTTTGTAATCTCACCATGTTTGATTTTATTCATATAACTTGGGACTAATATTTACTTTCTTTGAAAGTTTAATTTAATTTCATTTACATAAAAGATATTTTATAAATGCGGAGAAATTATAAAACATTGTGACACGTGGCTAATAATTACAACTTGGATTTCACTTGTTGCGATATTTGGAACAATGGGACGGATGGTACCGTTTTCCAAAGACCAATCGTTTTACATGCGTAGTCATTCCAACCAAAGATCAGCCTCTATATTAGCTCCGTTTCTGTACTTCATTTTCATTTGTGTAAGAGCACAAAAGATACACTCACACAGGTTTATTGTCATGAAAGACATTAAACGCACTAGTTCCTTTCTAGAAATTGTAGGTTGTAGGGGATGTCACGGATCCAAAAGTCGGTCAGAGACGTAGAGTTGTGATACATTCACGGAACTTCTTGTAGCTAAACATGCAACTCCATCTGATTCTCACCGGGCGAGTTGGCCATGCAATTAGGGGCGCAAGGCTGTGAGCTTGCATCCAGGAAATAATGGGTTCGAATCCCACTGTCGGCAGCCCTGAAGGTGGTTTTCCGTGGTTTCCCATTTTCACACCAGTCAAATTCTGGGGCTGTACCTTAATTAAGGCCACGACCGCTTCCTTCCAACTCCTAGGCCTTTCCTATCCCATCGTCGTCATAAGACCTATCTGTGTCGGTGCGACGTAAAGCCACTAGCCATCTGATTCTCCACCCATATCGTACAGTACTTCAATTTGTTTTTCATTTTATGTCTGCCAAGATACTTCAACTAGTTGATCATCCTCAAGAGAACGCAGTTGTTCATTTTCAAAGAAGGCATTTACGATCCACGAGATTTTCTTAACCCGAAGCGGAAAATATGGTCTGCGTGTGGATACTTGCAATTCTAAGTGTCTCACAATTACATTACTGACTGCCTTGTAGTAGTTCTTCATTTTCCGCTGCTAACGTGTGCTATCTATCGGCCAAGTGAAGATGAAGTTCCTAAATTTAGTATAATGGTCTATGAAGTGTGTGAGTACAATCAGATTTCACTTTTCAGATACTTACAGTCTATATCAGGGCCTCTCAAACACTCAAAATCTCACGCGTGCATATCGAGGCGCAGAGACTCCGTGCACTGTGCATCGTTCCGACTCGACTCAGCTCGGCTTGACTCGGATGGTGTAGTGCGCTGAGGGCGACGAAGCGTTAGGTGATAGACGGCTTGTTTATCAGTGAAATAGATAAGCGCAAGACAACAACATAATAATGGAGCGACCTGAACTTCCGAAAGTCCATTTCAATCGAACTGGGAACTTTCGTGTTTCTTTGTCAGACGTGACGATAAAGCAAAATGCTTAATCCGTGGGACAATAATTATGTGATATGTTAATCAAAAATATCTATTTTCCAATACAAAGGCTTTGCTCAAATTCTACGAGAATTTTTCGAAGGGAAGATTTTCCTAAGCTGCATCGAGAAGCAGCTAAGATTATTTCTATGTTTGGTTCCACATGCATATGTGAAAGGTATTTTTTCCTGGTTTGACTGCTACGAAAACTAGATTGCGTACGAGTAGGCCTATTTTTGATTGTGATTTAAAGAAGACTCTCAAATTGCTGTCAGCCGGTCTCTTGTTGCAGGCATAACTGGTATCATTGCAAAGATAAAGGAAAAGAAGAGCTAGAGAAGATAAATTGTCTGCTCAAACCAAATTGAAAGAAGAGTGCTTTAACACCGGTAACGTTGTCCCATACAACAGTGTCACCGCTCACCATACATAAATATTTCGCTGTGAGAGGAGGATCAGCGGGGAAGGTGGAGAAGGCGAAGACAGGCCGAATGGGTGAGATAGGTGTAGGGGAAGTGGAGTGGGGGTTTGCACTCTTGTCAACCTAGTGAAGTCGTCTCTTGCACTTTGCGCCCGTGACTGCACTGCGCATGCACCCTGAGAGGCACTGGTCTAGATTATTACTAGCTGTTAAGCTGGGTTCACACGGTGCGAGTAGACTCGGAGCGAGTGGACTCGCATGATGCGTGCGCATGTTTGGCCTGCCACTCGCATCATGTGAACAGTTCATGCCAGTCCAGTTGCCTGAGTTTGAGAGAAGCGAGTCAACTCGGACCGTGCCCAACTTTCTACAAGCGAGTAACAAATTCAAGATGGCGGAAAGCTTGAAGACGATGCAAGAAAGGAAGTTGAGCGATACGCAGACTATAATACTTGTACAATTATACGAATCTGAAGAAGTGTTGTGGAATGATAGGTTTCCCAGTTATAAAATAAAAGATGCCAGGGACTCAGCGTTGCTACGGATTGCTGAAAAAATGAATATTCCTGGGGTAGGCGTCGAAGAAATCAACAAAAAATAAAAACATTCGTAGCACGTACAGTGAACTACTATTAAAAATTAAATCCAAGAAGTCAGGCACATCACCCGAAGAAATTTATTCACCGACAATGTAATGGTTTAACATCGCTGATAGATTCCTGAATGGAGTAATGAATACGAGAAACAATTTCACCAACTTGGTAAGAGTGTGATATTTATTTATTTATTTATTTACCGGTATTTATTTATTACTTCGTTGTCGTCTATCATTTATTAAAGGGTCAAAGTATATAATACCTACACTGTAAACCATTCACTATTACCGGGCTGAGTGAATGTTTAACAAATGTGTTATATTGATACATGCGAACACACTATGATGCATTCTTTCAGTGCATCATAGATCGCATCCAACACAGCCGACACAAACGTGGATATTGTAGTCTTTGGAACTCGATATAAAGATTCCAAAGATCTGAGACAGTCATAAATCGCCAAGTACCGTAATGTAACCTGGAGTTTCAGACGGGCAGTTGAAGCCACTCTCATATTTGTGTTGCGTTTCTGTATTTGTACTTTAATCATCCTTAGAAGTTGATCGAACTGGATATCTGTGAGTCGTAGTGTGATTTTTCAATGTGTTTTCATCCCCCTCTAGAACTTCACGTAAAAAATGTGTCGACGCACCGAATGCACTACGTCATGCAATCCACTATCGCGCTCACATTAAATTTTCCTTTCTATTTATTTTTCCAACACTATTTACTAAATCGGCAATTAACATATCAGCAACAGCTGATATCCTTTCCTTTACGAGGTCCGCCATCTTAATTCAGACGCGAGTACAACGTCGTGTGAATACCCGTTACATGCGAGTAGCTGGCTAGAAGATGCGCACGCATCATGCTAGTTCACTCGCACCGTGTGAACCTACCTTTACCCACGACTTCGCTCGCGTGGATTTCGTAATTTGATAAAAGTAATCGCTCCTCGGTATTGCACTAAGACATTATATGGAAATTCCTAGCGTAGAAAAACTACCGAAAAATTGAGTTTCATTTACCCCAGAACCTCCTTGTAAACCACGTTTGTGGTAATGCCTTCTAGAGCTAAGATGACCAGGATACTGACAGAGCTAACTCTGAAACATGCAGGATGGAAATGCATATATGAGAAACAGTCCTCTCTCAAGTCGAAAACAAAAAAATACGCGTTTCTTTAATTTTAATGGAGATTCATAATACCAATTTTCACGTCTGTAACATACTCAGTTATTTAGATACATCCCAATTAAAGGGTTGAGCCCCCTTTTCAGTCATTTTCACTCCCCTTAAGTGGATTTCCCGACAACAAAAGATACTTGTTTCTTTATTTTTAAAGGAGATCCAAATACTGTACCAATTTTTATGTCTTTAACATGTGTAGTTTTAGAGGTGTACTCATTTTAAAATTGTACCCTATTTTCACTTCTTTTAATCCTCCTTGAGTGGATTTTCAAAAAACAAAAATACGTGTTTCTTTATTTATGAATGATATTCGAAATACCAATGTTTACATCTGTAACATATTAAGTTTTTGAGATGTACTCATTTCAAAAATTCACTCCCTTTTTCACTTATTTTCAAGCCAGCTTAAATGGATTTTCAGAAAGCAAAAAATACGCTTATTTATTTTTACCATGTACTCATTTTCACTCTGTAATATACTCAGTTTTAGAGTTATGAGTATGCTGTATCACAACATGATTTATTCCTAATAAGTATTCTCATAAGAAGGATTCGACCCCCTTTTCAATTATTTCTACTCCCATAAGTGAATTTTCTGAAAACATACGTGTTATTTATTTTCAAGGGAGATTCCAAATACCAGTTTTTCACGTCTTTAAAACTGTTAAGTTTTTGAGACATATACTCAGTTTTACCTAATTGCTTGACGTCGCACCGACACAGATAGGACTTATGGCGACGATGGGATAGGAAAGGTCTAGGACTTGGAAGGAAGCTACCGTGTCCTTAACTGAGGTACAGCCCCAGCATTTGCCTGGTGTGAAAATGGGAAACCACTGAAAACCATCTTCAGGGCTGCCGACAGCGGGATTGGAAGCCACTATCTCCCGGATGCAAGCTCACAGCCGGGCGCCCCTGACCGCACGGCCAACTCGCCCGGTATACATACTCAGTTTAAAACTTTAACCCCCTTCCCCCCCAACCTTAGCGAAAGAATATCAACAAATCCTCTCTTATTGAGCACCTACACTATAATATAAATGCATCCCCAAAATTTCATTCATGTTCAGTAGCTTTGGCTCAGTGATGATGAATCCGTCAGTCAGTCAGTCAGTCAGTCAGTCAGTCAGTCAGTCAGTCAGTCAGGACATGTTATTTATTATTATTATTATTATTATTATTATTATTATTATTGTCCGACTCATTGGCTGAATGGTCAGCGTTGAAGCCTTCGGTTCAGAGCGTCCCAGGTTCGATTCCCGGCCGGGTCGGGGATTTTAATCCCCTTTGATTAATTTATCTGGCCCGGGAACTGGGTGTTTGTGTTTGTTCCTACGTTTCCCTCTTCATATTCAGACAACACACTACACGACCAACCACCACAACACGCAATAGTTGGGTCAGGAAGGGCATCCAGCCGTAAAACTGGGCCAGACCACCATATGCTACACAGATAACACCGCGACTCCAGTGGGGTGGGAAAAGCGGTAGAGAAAGGAAAAATAGGATGGTTATTATTATTATTATTATTATTATTATTATTATTATTATTATTATTATTATTATTATTATTATTATTATTATTATTGCCGTCCCATTGTATTATCGTTGCGGACCACAGTTTGGGAATGGCTGACCTAGTGCCTTATGGTTAGTGCCCAGACATTCAGGCAGTAGCTTAGAACGCAAACTTAACAAGTATATGCTACCCTGCACGAAAGCTATGCTGTGAGGTTTGCGTAAACAATAGGGGTACAGCCTATCAGAACCCCTAGTCAACGGGCTAGACGACACTTCCTAATAAACAAATTAGTTCACTGCCTAAAAATCCTGGGTCCGCTAATGGTGTGGTAAGGTACTGTATGATGAATTGGCAGAAACGAATGATTTGACGTAATCTGTTCAAGTTCGTGCTGTCATTGGAATGGAATGGAAGAGACAGGTGCTGGCGGTCCATCTAATGTCCACACTGTCACACATGCTGCTCATTTATGCAGAACGAAATGCGTGTGTGTGTTTCATTTCCATTCAAATAAGTCCACAAGCTGCTCTGCACACTGTCAGAATTCCACTCTGCTGCTACTGCTAAATAGATGACAAAGAAAAGAATCGCTGTAGCGTTAAAAAATGTTGGAACCAGTTCGTTTGACATTGCGAAATGCTTGATTTTACAACGCACCGACGCAGATTATTATGAACAGGAACAAATGTATGGAGTAATTAAAAAGCCATTATTTGAATCTTCGCCTGTTCGATTCACCCAGCTTATATTGCTTTCACTTCCCCTTCGCTGTAACAGCTGCTCTGACTCTGTTTGTGTGCTTGTATCCTAGTCATCTGCATACACTGACAAGACATAAATATTGCATTCATCCTCACGAAGTTAAAAAGAAAATTCACGTCGTATCACTTAAGGGAAGTATGAATGGCATATCCCGCTAATGTTAAATTTACTAAATTTCTCAATAAGTACTTTATGCAACTTAATGAAACTTTTGCAGAATACTTATATATACTTCATTTACTTACTCCTCTAGTTTGATAGCAGTAGGTTACATATTCTAGAAGTTAAGATAGAATTGTTAATGTTGAAAACAATTCTTAGCAGAAAAAGTAGGGGTCTCCATACTATGAAAAACGTAAAATTAATCAATTTCCTCAATTGTACCCAAAGTTGAAGGGCTAAAGGGCCCGAAAGTGGTTTCAAATTGTGAGTCTTGGAGAGCTCTGTTAAACTTTAAGAAATTTAAAATCACTTCCGGCCTAAATGCAGTTCTGAACAAACAGCCTAAAAGCCCTTGTTTCTTTATTCGTTTTCTTTTCTATTCAAGTCCTAGCCAAATTAACTTATTTACGTAATTATATCTCTAATGTGTTCCTTGGTTCAGCACCCTCAGGGTTTTTTGATGTTTTGAAATATGCCCACACCGAATGTAGTTATAAGGGCTTAAGTGAAATTCTGCATTGACTCACAACAATAATAATAATAATAATAATAATAATAATAATAATAATAATAATAATTTTATTGGCTTTACGTCCCACTAAATACTTTTACGGTTTTCGGATACGCCGAAGTGCCGAAATTTAGTTCCGCACGAGTTCTTTTACGTGCCAGTACATACCTTCAAATACCACAGGACTGAGCTAGGATCGAACCTGCCAAGTTGGGGTCAGAAGGCCAGCGCCTCAACCGCCTGAGGCACTCAGCCTGGCTGAATAACATTAGCGCTCGTAGTGGTAGAATACCAAACTAAACCAAACCCATGACAGTACAGCCCTTGAAGGGCCTTGGCCTACCAAGTGACCGCTGCTCAGCCCGAAGGCCTGCAGATTACGAGGTATCGTGTGATCAGCACGACGAAAGCCTGCAGTCTAATATCTTGGAACTTGAAAATAGGTGCAGTGAGTATGGTATGAAAATTAGCCTTTCGAAGACTAAACTGTTTTCAGTAGATAAGAAATTCAACAGAATTGAATGTCAGATTGGTGATACAAAGCTAGAACAGGTTGATAATTTCAAGTATTTAGGTTGTGTGTTCTCCCAGGGTGGTAACGCTAATGCAGTGAGCTCGCAGTTGCGATCAACAGTATTCTGTAAGAAGGAAGTCAGCTCCCTGATGAAACTATCTTTACATCGGTCTGTTTTCAGACCAACTTTACGGGAGCAAAAGCTGGGTGAACTCAGGGTATCTTATTCATAAGTTAGAAGTAACAGACATGAAAGTAGCGAGAATGATTGCCGGTACAAACAGGTGGGAACAATGACAGGAGGGTACTCGGAATGAGGAGATAAAGGCTAATTTAGGAATGAACTCGATGGATGAAGCTGTACGCATAAACCCGCCTCGGTAGGGGGTCATGTGAGGCGAATGGAGGAGGATAGGTTACTAGGAGAATAATGGACTCTGTTATGGAGGGTAAGAGAAATAGAGGTAGACCAAGATGACGATGGTTAGACTCAGTTTTCAAAGATTTTAAGATAAAAGGTATAGAACTAAATGATGCCACAGCATTAGCTGCAAATAGAGGATTGTGGCGACGTTTAGTAAATTCACAGCGGCTTGCAGACTGAACGCTGAAAGGCATAACGGTCTTTAATGATAATGTATGTATGTATATTGGATCCGCTGATTATTTTAAATTTGAATTCTGGTGAGTGGATAGATTAAAGAATTTTAATTGTCATTACATTTCGTCTCATCTCGTACCATTAGGGGCTGATAACCTGGATGTAAGGCCCCTTTAAACAACAAGCATTATGATCACCAATAATAATAATAATAATAATAATAATAATAATAATAATAATAATAATAATAATAATAATAATAATAATAATAATAATACTCTTTCACTTGTTGTTCATAGTATACATGGACCATGTGTAAAATGGCTGAGAGGAATTCATTTGAGTGGAAAGGAAGTACTGCTGTCAGTATCTCGTGAAAACACTTGTGTGTTAAATAGTAATTCTATGATCTGCTTTCGAGAGTCTAGCGGATGTGATGTTGTGATCACGGTGTTAAATGCCATTGGGTGAATGTAAACTGCTTCGCATTATAATTGTGGTATTATACCCATAAAGCAACTCCCTTCCATTCCAGGACCAACTCACGTCTTCATTACTCCCATTTACAGAACAAGCTGCTTGTCCTCTCGGTAATAAGCTGGTGGGTGATATGGCCTTATTTGCTATTCCGTCCTGCGAACAGCTCCGTTATTCACGGAGAATATATTTAGTTGAGGTCTTGGTTACTCTTCTTAAATTATTAATCATCTACCATCTTAAGTAGACATGAAAATCCTCAGCCTGTTTCTAGTCATTCGACCGGGTCAGGAATGGAATGAATCCATCCATCTACCGGCGAAGATAGTAATCGTGCCGGTTGCCGAAGCCTGTCGCATTCCTCTGGGGCAATGATTTAATGACTGACAGATGAAATGATACTGGAGAATATTGCTGTAATGAAGGATAGTAGGGAAAACTGGAATACGCAGAGAAAATCCTGCCCTGCCTCGGCTTTGTCCAGCACTTGGAGTGACCGAGATTTGAACCACAAAACCCAGCGGTCAGAGGCCGGCGCGCTGACGTCTGAGCCATGAAGGCTTCTGTCTTAGGTCCATAACCTTAGAATAACTATAGTACTGAGTGAGTTGGCCGTGCGGTTAGTGGGTGTACTTGTGAGCTTGCATTCGAGAGACAGTGGGTTCGAGACCTACTGTTGACAGCCTTGAAGACGGTTTTCTGTGGTTTCGCATTTTCACACTAGGCTGTTCCTTAAGGCCACGGCCGCTTCCATCCCACTCCCTTCCCATTCTATAGTATAATAATAACAATTTCCTGTGGCTATTTATAGCCTGGTACAGCCCGCGTGAGGCAGACCCTCCAACAAGGGTGGGCGGCATATGCGGTGTGTAGGAAGCCACGTGTTATTGTGGTGGAGGATAGTATTGTGTGTGTTCCGTGACCTTCAAGGATATTGAGGACAATACAAGTACTCAGTTCCCGAACCAAGGGAGTTAACCTTAAAATCTTCGACCCGACAGGAATGGAACCTGGGGCCTTCCGAACCGAATAGCACTACGCTGACCATTCAGCCAAAGAAACAGAATATAACAACAGTGATTTTGTTGTAAACGTTTCTTCTTTCCTCCGATTACTTCTACTAGTAAATTCTACATTAACTCATTTCCCTCCAATGCCAGGTATAACTGTGGGTCATATTTTTAGGGGTTGTTTTGAAATAATAAATGTAGCATTTTGTATTATTTTAAGAAGAAACCTGGAATTCGATTTAATTTTGTTAATAATAATGTGGGATTTATTTAGAGAAAGCAATGATGAAATTATAAATGCATGTGAAAATATCTATTAAAGACACAAAATACTAATGAATGAATGAATAAGCCTGTAGTGTCCTATGAAGGAGAAAGGCCTCTCCTGAAAGGGGGGAGTTCTATTCGATTGATCTCGCGTGGTGAGATAGTCACGTGAGATTATTTGTCATTTTTTATAGTCTTTTTCCACTGGTTAACTTGTATCTACCTATATCTTATATCTACATTTCGCCTTCTCTTGTGTGATTTTTTTTGTCTCTAATTCTATGTTTAGTACTGTTTTTCAGCACTATTTACTACACTCATATACCGGTAAGTTTCCTACTGGGCGAGTTGGCCGTGCGGTCAGGAGCACGCGGCTGTGAGCTTGCATCCGGGAGATAGTGGGTTCGAATGCCACTGTCGGTAGCCCTGAAGATGATTTTCCGTGGTTTCCCATTTTCACTGAAGACAAATGCTGGGTCTGTGCCTTAATTAAGGCCACGGCCGCTTCCTTCCCGCTCCCAGCCGTTTCCTCTCCCATTGTCGCTAGAAGACCTATCTGTGTCGGTGCGACGTAAAGCAAATTTTAATAATAATGCGAATACTAATACTAATCATAATCCTCGTTCGAAGCTCAAAGTGAGTCCTGTTTGTTGGGTTCTCATCTGATATATTGACTAGAACTGTTGTAAGTATTCAGTTAATCCTTTCTACTTGTCCGTTGTCACTTGGCAATCCAGTGGTAATCAGGTTATGCGAAATGCTCGTGAACGCTGGCCTAAATCAGAGATCATCTGCGCCTGATTCCCGTGGCTCTAATTTGACGATCACTTCTCCAGCAGTTGTGAACTTTGTAGAATAAAAGCATACAAACTTCATGAATCCATCTATCATTCACAATATGTATTTGTAACTTGTGTATTGACTCCAGTGGTTCCAAGATGATCAGTGTGGTAGCTATGTAAAGGTAGTCCTTCCTTCAAAAATGGCTGTAGTAATCCTTCTTGTTTGCCGACTTTTCGATTGATCAAAATACATCTTACACAAGTGGATAAACCACGTTCAAGATTTTTCTTGCGAGTTTTGCAATATAAGACTCTATATTGACTGCATCTTCAGTTCTTTCAACCGGGAAATATCCCTTCTCGTGCGCGCAGTTGATAACCTCTTCTTGTATGCGGTTTGGTCCAACTACTGTAGCACTTCTAGACCTTGTCGGAATTCGCAAAGTACTCTATATCGTCGTTGAGGAAATAAAACCTCGTATGTCACAATGCTCTTCCAATCCATTATTTTCCTTAAGATTGATCACGCCTTCCAGCTACATATGGATGTACAGTCCATCAGAACAATTTTTGTTGTGTTCACTTTCCTAAAAAGAAAAATAAGCGTTACGTCTTAGGTCTGACACTAGACTCTTCAGAGTGGGATGTGTCAGACCCTACCCACTGACGCTGGGTGTATGCAGGTGAAGTTATCAGAAGCCTATTTAAGAGGCACAGTCTGATAACTGCATACGGGAGATAAAACTCCACAATGGAATTAATGCCCGCCTAGCAATTCCGTATGGAAATTTTAAGTTCCCATGGAGGAAATTAGGTATTTTTCCACCAATAGAGCATATCAAAAATCAGATCAACAATTAGATGTATGGCTTTTCAGGCGTTTCCTATGTATGTGAATAAAGGAAAATGAACCTTACCGTACCACACTATAGGAATGTATCTAACCCCTATGAGTGGGGGACGCAGACGAAGAATTCACCCACGGTATCCTCTACCTGTCGTAAGAGGTTATGAAAAGGGGCGACCAAGGGATGATCAAATTAGAACCATGAAACTACTTGTGATTAGTACAACCACGCGGGCAACACCATGGGCACCTTTTACTTGCGCGTAGTACCTCTATGTTGGGTACCAAATAGGTTTGTGATTAGTAGCAAACGAGGGATTTTACAGTACCTGTGATTAGTAGCACTATATGAGCGACACCATGGGATGAGGGAACCCATGGTTCTGGCTTGCCTATGATTAGTACCCACTATGTGAGGAACACCACGTGATACTAGGAGTCAATGTGGTTAGTACCCTTCTGTGATGAACACCAAAGGTTTCCGTTGCCTGTAAATGGCGTCGCAATGTGCGAAACAGCGTAGATCTGTAATACATGTGCGAATGTCATTACCTGTGAGTAGTCCATACTGTGTGGAATACCGCGAGTCTACTCTACTCTTGATTAGTACCGCAACATGACAAATACCATGGTTCTACTTTCTTAGCGATAAGTACCATTACCAGGGGCCGATGACTTGAATTTTGGACCCCTTTTGACTACAAGTGTCATCGATTCAGTATCGTGCTATAGAAGCTGTCCCTTGGTCAGTAATACTATTGTTCTACGCCAGCTTCTGTGCATGTGGGGCACTGTGGGTCGGTTCCACTGATCGTTTTAAATTCATATCCATCCATCCATCCATCCATCCATCCATCCATCCATCCATCCATCCATCCATCCATCCATCCATCCATCCATCCATCCATCCATCCATCCATCCATCCATCCATCCATCCATCCATCCATCCATCCATCCATCCATCCATCCATCCATCCATCCATCCATCCATCCATCCATCCATCCATCCATCCATCCATCCATCCATCCATCCATCCATCCATCCATCCATCCATCCATCCATCCATCCATCCATCCATCCATCCATCCATCCATCCATCCATCCATCCATCCATCCATCCATCCATCCATCCATCCATCCATCCATCCATCCATCCATCCATCCATCCATCCATCCATCCATCCATCCATCCATCCATCCATCCATCCATCCATCCATCCATCCATCCATCCATCCATCCATCCATCCATCCATCCATCCATCCATCCATCCATCCATCCATCCATCCATCCATCCATCCATCCATCCATCCATCCATCCATCCATCCATCCATCCATCCATCCATCCATCCATCCATCCATCCATCCATCCATCCATCCATCCATCCATCCATCCATCCATCCATCCATCCATCCATCCATCCATCCATCCATCCATCCATCCATCCATCCATCCATCCATCCATCCATCCATCCATCCATCCATCCATCCATCCATCCATCCATCCATCCATCCATCCATCCATCCATCCATCCATCCATCCATCCATCCATCCATCCATCCATCCATCCATCCATCCATCCATCCATCCATCCATCCATCCATCCATCCATCCATCCATCCATCCATCCATCCATCCATCCATCCATCCATCCATCCATCCATCCATCCATCCATCCATCCATCCATCCATCCATCCATCCATCCATCCATCCATCCATCCATCCATCCATCCATCCATCCATCCATCCATCCATCCATCCATCCATCCATCCATCCATCCATCCATCCATCCATCCATCCATCCATCCATCCATCCATCCATCCATCCATCCATCCATCCATCCATCCATCCATCCATCCATCCATCCATCCATCCATCCATCCATCCATCCATCCATCCATCCATCCATCCATCCATCCATCCATCCATCCATCCATCCATCCATCCATCCATCCATCCATCCATCCATCCATCCATCCATCCATCCATCCATCCATCCATCCATCCATCCATCCATCCATCCATCCATCCATCCATCCATCCATCCATCCATCCATCCATCCATCCATCCATCCATCCATCCATCCATCCATCCATCCATCCATCCATCCATCCATCCATCCATCCATCCATCCATCCATCCATCCATCCATCCATCCATCCATCCATCCATCCATCCATCCATCCATCCATCCATCCATCCATCCATCCATCCATCCATCCATCCATCCATCCATCCATCCATCCATCCATCCATCCATCCATCCATCCATCCATCCATCCATCCATCCATCCATCCATCCATCCATCCATCCATCCATCCATCCATCCATCCATCCATCCATCCATCCATCCATCCATCCATCCATCCATCCATCCATCCATCCATCCATCCATCCATCCATCCATCCATCCATCCATCCATCCATCCATCCATCCATCCATCCATCCATCCATCCATCCATCCATCCATCCATCCATCCATCCATCCATCCATCCATCCATCCATCCATCCATCCATCCATCCATCCATCCATCCATCCATCCATCCATCCATCCATCCATCCATCCATCCATCCATCCATCCATCCATCCATCCATCCATCCATCCATCCATCCATCCATCCATCCATCCATCCATCCATCCATCCATCCATCCATCCATCCATCCATCCATCCATCCATCCATCCATCCATCCATCCATCCATCCATCCATCCATCCATCCATCCATCCATCCATCCATCCATCCATCCATCCATCCATCCATCCATCCATCCATCCATCCATCCATCCATCCATCCATCCATCCATCCATCCATCCATCCATCCATCCATCCATCCATCCATCCATCCATCCATCCATCCATCCATCCATCCATCCATCCATCCATCCATCCATCCATCCATCCATCCATCCATCCATCCATCCATCCATCCATCCATCCATCCATCCATCCATCCATCCATCCATCCATCCATCCATCCATCCATCCATCCATCCATCCATCCATCCATCCATCCATCCATCCATCCATCCATCCATCCATCCATCCATCCATCCATCCATCCATCCATCCATCCATCCATCCATCCATCCATCCATCCATCCATCCATCCATCCATCCATCCATCCATCCATCCATCCATCCATCCATCCATCCATCCATCCATCCATCCATCCATCCATCCATCCATCCTCACGTTTTGAATTGTGTTCAGTGGATGTTTTTTGGGCTTTTAATTTGTCATTTAATTTCCTCTCATTTCGTACCATTAGGGACCGATGACCTAGATGTTAGGCCTCTTTAAACAACAAGCATCATCATCATCATCATCATCATCATCATCATCATCATCGTCATCAGGAATGTATGTTTGCATGAAGTATTTACGCTCTCCTACAGCGTAATGTATGTAAGGTTCATTTTCCTTTACACCTCTGGATAGGAAAATTATCTCAACGAACATTGTTCTGATGGACTGCATATCCATATGTGGCTAAGAGGCGTGACCAGTCTTAATGGAAATAAGGGACAGGAAGAGCATTGTGACATACAATGTATTGCTTCTTCACCGATGATGTCATCTCGAGTCATGAAGTACTTGGATGGTCCTTCTTTGAGTAATTCCCTAATAGCATTAAGCCCGTCATCTTTTAATAAAAGAGTAGCGTTACAAAACTGTTGCAAAGTTTGAACTGGGAGGACTTAGGCGCAAGGAGACGAGCTTCTCGACAAAGTGGTATGTTCCGAGCTGTTGGTTGAGAGACGGCGAGGAATGGCATTAGTAAATTAATAAGTTTGAGTGGTGTTTTTAAAAGTAGAATAATAATGTTCTTGGCTTTACGCCCCACTAACTACTTTTATGGTTTTCGGGGACGTCGAGGTGCCGGAGATTAGTCCCGCAGGAGTTCTTTTACGTGTCAGTAAGCCTATCGACACGAGATTGAATTATTTGAGCACCTTCAACTACCACCGGACTGTGCCAGGATTGAACCTGCCAAGTTGGGTTCAGAAGGCTAGCGCGGCTTTAATAATAATAATAATAATAATAATAATAATAATAATAATAATGATAATGTGTTATTGGCTTTACGTCACACTAATTACTTTTACGATTTTCGGAGGTGCCGAGGTACCGTAATTTAGTCCCGCAGGAGTTCTTTTACGTGCCGGTAAATCTACCGACGTGTGGCTGACGCATTTGAACCCTCAAACACTACCGAACTAAGCCAGAATCGAGCCTGCCAAGTTGGGGTCAGAAGGCCAGCGCCTCAACCGTCTGAGCCACTCAGCCCGGCGTATTTACAAGTAGGAGAGACCATTATATGAAGATCAGTTTGGAATTCAAAAGGGCAAATTTGGACAAATATTCGTTTATAGGATGATGAGTTAGGGATTGTAACATAATTTACCAAGGGTGATGTTCAATAAATGTGCAAATTATTTGCAGTTATTTAAGGAAAGACTAGGTAAGGAACAGATAGAGAATCTGCCACCTGGGTGACTGCCCCAAATGCAGATCTGTGGTGATTTATATATTTATTTATTTATTTATTTATTTATTTATTTATTTATTTATTTATTTATTTATTTATTTATTTATTTATTCCTATCTTCTCACTATGCCTTTTTTATTTCCAGCACACTAAGTCCAGAGCACACGTTGTTTATTACGTCGTATAATAGCTTTGTGTTTGTCGTACAATCTCTATTCGAAGTTTATAACTAGAGAGGCCTGCACGGATGCGAAGTTAGTGTCTTGGCGGACACAAACGGTATGGCAGTGCGGATAATTTTGCTTATAATTTCTAAATAATGACGTTTATTGGTCGCTCAGGTATACTCTTATTTTTTCTGATGATTAGGCGATCCTCGACAGTGGTATGGGGGAATGGTGCTATACAAAGAGCCTTGAGACCTTAAAACCGTAAATCATACCTGAGCCTACCAGACTCCTGTCCGCAATTAGTGGAAGGAAGGAACAAAATTCAATACGTCGTTAGTTTTCGCAAGAGAAAATCCCTCATAAACCTGTGACAGTAGGGGTTCTGGTGCCAGGTGTCAGGCCTATTGTATTATGTTAACAGATCCATCCGTTTCAATACTTTGGGTGGAAGACACTGTAGTTAAATATTTGCAGTATCCGCGGATAACAATTCGCTGATGCGGGTACGGATGAAGGAAGCGCGGAGCGGATGTGGATATTATTTTGTATATCCGCGCAAGGCTCTAGTTATAGCTTAGTTTCTTTCTCGATGAGTTTGCACTCTTTTCTTCCACGATCCGGGACGAGCCCCTGTATTTGTGAGATTTATTTAGAGGAAAAGCAATGATCGAACTAGAAATGCATGAGAAAATAACTGTTTAAAGACACAAAATACTGTTGCATGACAATAACAAAAATATCACTTAATACGATCTTCATATCAGTCTGTATCTCTCTGGTCTTTACACACGCGAGAGTGCTTCTCTCTTCTTTTTTTTCAGAGCTTGTCTAATTTCCAGCCTCTGCTGGATAACACTCCCGCATTAATGTGGAATTAAAATCGCATTTGTATAGAGCTATTAGTAAAATACAAATTCATGATCTTCTGTATTTAAATCTGTATATTTAAATTGATACAGGTTGAAGCATAACGTCGAAAACGAACACAGTTTTTATTGATGCAGACTAATAAAAATGGTGTCAACTTTCCCTTTGGGAAAATCAAATGAACATAAATCTTGCATTAAATTAAACTCAAATTGAGAACAAATCTTTCTTTTTCATCTAACCAATCGTTTTCGAGGGACATCTGTATGGAGTTTGGAGTCGACAAGTGTACGTTTCAGTGCATCAAAAGATGAAGAAAGTGACTCAGGGCTTGTGGAACTACCGCAAATGAAATAATCACTTCTCTAGAATATGATGAGATGAGGCCTTCTATATATGTCTCAGTCATGGCTACCCATCAGTATTTCACGTCACAGCCTGCAAGATTACATCAACCATCTGTACTCTAACGCCTTTCTTTGATAATATGCCTCTCAGTCATGGATATCCATCAATACTTCACATCACAGGCTGCAAGATCTCATCGACCATCTGTACTGTAACGCCCTTCTTTGATAATATGCCTTTCAGTCATGGCCATCCATCAATACTTCACATCACAGCTTGCAAGATCACATCAACCATCTGTACTCTACCGCCCCTCTTTGATAATATGCCTCTCAGTCATGGCCATCCATCAATACTTCACATCACAGCCTGCAAGATCACATCAACCATCTGTACTCTACCGCCCCGCTTTGATAATATGCCTCTGTCATGGCCATCCATCAGTACTTCACATCACAGCTTGCAAGATCACATCAACCGTCTGTATTGTAACGCCCCTCTTTGATAATGTGCCTCTCAGTCATGGCTATCCATCAATACTTCACATTACAGCCTGCAAGATCTCGTCGACCATCTGCACTCTAACGCCCCTCTTTGATAATATGCCTCTCAATCATGGCCATCCATCAATACTTCACATCACAGCCTGCAAGGTCTCATCGACCATCTGTACTCTACCGCCCCTCTTTGATAATGTGCCTCTCAGTCATGGCCATCCATCAATACTTCACCTCACAGCCTGCAAGATCACATCAACCATCTGTACTCTAACGCCCCTCTTTGATAATATGCCTCTAAGTCATGGCCATCCAACAATACTTCACATCACAGCCTGCAAGATCTCATTGACCATCTGTACTCTACCGCCCCTCTTTGATAATATGCCTCTCAGTCATGGCCATCCATCAATACTTCACATCACAGCCTGCAAGATCACATCAACCATCTGTACTCTACCGCCCCTCTTTGATAATATGCCTCTGTCATGGCCATCCATCAGTACTTCACATCACAGCTTGCAAGATCACATCAACCATCTGTATTGTAACGCCCCTCTTTGATAATGTGCCTCTCAGTCATGGCCATCCATCAATACTTCACCTTACAGCCTGCAAGATCTCGTCGACCATCTGCACTCTAACGCCCCTCTTTGATAATATGCCTCTCAATCATGGCCATCCATCAATACTTCACATCACAGCCTGCAAGGTCTCATCGACCATCTGTACTCTACCACCCCTCTTTGATAATGTGCCTCTCAGTCATGGCCATCCATCAATACTTCACCTCACAGCCTGCAAGATCACATCAACCATCTGTACTCTAACGCCCCTCTTTGATAATCTGCCTCTAAGTCATGGCCATCCATCAATACTTCACATCACAGCCTGCAAGATCTCATTGACCATCTGTACTCTACCGCCCCTCTTTGATAATATGCCTCTCAGTCATGGCCATCCATCAATACTTCACATCACAGCCTGCAAGATCACATCAACCATCTGTACTCTACCGCCCCTCTTTGATAATATGCCTCTGTCATGGCCATCCATCAGTACTTCACATCACAGCTTGCAAGATCACATCAACCATCTGTATTGTAACGCCCCTCTTTGATAATATGCTTCTCAATCATGGCCATCCATCAATACTTCACATCACAGCCTGCAAGATCTCATCGACCATCTGTATTGTAACGCCCCTCATTGATAATATGCCTCTCAGTCATGGCCATCCATCAATACTTCACATCACAGCCTGCAAGGTCTCATCGACCATCTGTACTCTACCGCCCCTCTTTGATAATGTGCCTCTCAGTCATGGCCATTCATCAATACTTCACCTCACAGCCTGCAAGATCACATCAACCATCTGTACTCTAACGCCCCTCTTTGATAATATGCCTCTAAGTCATGGCCATCCATCAATACTTCACATCACAGCCTGCAAGATCTCATTGACCATCTGTACTCTACCGCCCCTCTTTGATAATATGCCTCTCAGTCATGGCCATCCATCAATACTTCACATCACAGCCTGCAAGATCACATCAACCATCTGTACTCTACCGCCCCTCTTTGATAATATGCCTCTGTCATGGCCATCCATCAGTACTTCACATCACAGCTTGCAAGATCACATCAACCATCTGTATTGTAACGCCCCTCTTTGATAATATGCTTCTCAATCATGGCCATCCATCAATACTTCACATCACAGCCTGCAAGATCTCATCGACCATCTGTATTGTAACGCCCCTCATTGATAATATGCCTCTCAGTCATGGCCATCCATCAATACTTCACATCACAGCCTGAAAGATCTCATCGACCATCTGTACTGTAACGCCCCTCTTTGATAATATGCCCCTCAGTCATGGCCATCCATCAATACTTCACATCACAGCCTGCAAGATCACATCGACCATCTGTACTCTAACGGCCCTCATTATGTGGACCATCTGCACTATAACGCACCTCTTTGATAGTATGTCTCTATCTTTGATGCCGTTTGTGTGAGAATTTCGATATGGCGGTCCTAGAAATGTTTGCGAAATATCCTTTGGTTTAACAATTTCTCTTCAGAGACACTCAGATTAGCGTTTAAGTTATGCTATAGATTTACTGCACAATGAATCCTCGAGTTACTGACTTTAGGTCGTTAGTTAGTAGGGTGTATGGATGTTTGATTCCTGGTCAAGACGTGTGTTTGTTTGTTTGTTTGTTTGTTTGTTTGTTTGTTTGTTTGTTTGTTTGTTTGTTTGTTTGTTTGTTTTAGTAGTGTGTGTTCCGTTCTCCCCTAATGTTTGCCCGCTCCAGTCCACTATTAAGTGATCGCTCTGTAATTACCAGGCTATGCTCTCAGCTCATCAGAGCTCGTGCTTCAGTTAGAATTAATTTCAGGGTTGTTCCCTTCCAGGAACTCGGGGCTTGTGACAGGTTTGTGGCTATCACGGCTGGCTGGCATTTCCGTTCGATATTATTTGTCCCTTGAAACGGAAACCACCATCACAGCCTACTTATGTCCCTATATATATAAACTAGCTGTCATTTTGGTGATCATTTTTTGGAATGAACTGCTTTAGCAGGTGATGATCAAATTTAATATCTCCTTGAAATCGAAAACTTTCGGTGTCGATTGTTCTCTGAGTAGGAGGAGATCACCGCTGAAGAAACAATACCACGTATCAGACATTGCTCTTCCCATCCGTTATTTTCCTTAAGACTGGTCACACCTCCCAGCCGCATAAATGTTTGTACAATTCTAAATCTAATTGGCAGTCAAACGAAAACCTAACACACGCATAACACACATTCTGCGCGAAACTTGGCAACACTCTTGTTATGTATCGGTACTGCCGTCGCTGTGGTAGAACTGCATAGTGACAAGTCACACGTGCACACAGTTGTTGGGTTATGTCTTTGTTGGTGCGCGGACTGGTCTAGTGTGTTCGTCCAACTGTAGAAATGTAGGCAGCAAAGAAGAGCAGAGAAGTATGGTTCGTTTTCTGGTGGCTGAGGTTGTTGGAGTACGCGAAACTCATCGCCGCATATCTGCTGTGTATGGTGAACACTGCATGTCCATGCCGAGAGTGCACGAGTGGCATAGGAGATTCCGAGAAGGGCGTACATCACTGCTCCCATACTTCCGTTGTGGTTCAGCAGTTTGGTTGGGAAACACTTCAACGTCCTCTGTACATCCCGGATTTTTCACCTTTGTGATTTTCACATTTTTTGGTGACCTGAAGAAAGACACTCGTGTACAGCTGTTTCATTCGAACCAGGAAATGCAAGAGTAGGTGCGGTTGTGGATCTGTCAGTGACCTACCCCTTTCTACAAAACTGGAATTGATCGTCTCGTCTCCGAGTGTGATAAATATATTAACGCTTTTAATAATTACTTTTGAATAAAACCATTCCATGGCCACGTTGTAGCGGGTGTTCGGTTTTTATTTCATTGCCCCTTATGTTTGTGATTGAGAGTTGATATAATCTGATGATGTCCTTTCAAGGACGAAATATGTCATTCTACTTTAATTAAGTTGTTTCTTTTTTAGGTGTAACTTTGTTACATACGTTTACTTTTTGAGGTATTTTGTAAATTTATGTATTCAAAATTAGTTTCAGCAGACTGAAGAACCGAACAGCTATAAAATAAATAGAATTGGCGCTATAACACTACCCTCTACTACTCTCTAACTTCGTCAGAGTATTTACTTTCCAACAAAGTAAGCGAAGTGAAGGAGACGAAATTAAAAATAAGTCTTATGGAGATATGTGTTACGATGATGAGGAAATTATTTTCTTCCCGCTGTCTTTGAAAAATTCTCGTGTCCACTTCTATCAATAATTCTTTCCACTATTGTTTAAAAGCAGAATATTACGTAGAACTACATCAAAAGCTTCAACGAACTCAGTTACAATAACAGTAACAATAACAATTTGTTTTACGTCGCGCCGACACAGATAGGTGTTATGGCGACGATGGGATAGGTAAAGCCTAGGAGTGGGAAGGAAGCGGCCGTGACCTTAATTAAGGTACAGCCCCAGCATTTGCCTGGTGTGAAAGTGGGGAACCACGGAAAACCATCTTCAGCGCTGCCAACAGAAAGGCTCGAATCCATTACCTCCGGATGCAAGCTCATAGCTGTGCGCCCTTAACCGCACGGCCAACACGCCCGGTAGTTGAATCCCTTATTCTACAGTCTGTCTCATCATGCTTGAGAGTCGAAGAAAGCAATCGCAAGCACGGGTATTCTGAAGTACTACCTGTTCCAAAACATGTCTCCTTCGTTCGTTAGACTGTTTCGCCTGAGCAAACCTTTTTCATTTTCTGTGTGGAGAACAATAACGGAGGGAGATTTCAACCCACTCGATAATCCTCTAAGAAATCCATCTTTCCTAGATTTTATTGTTTCATATTTCCATATTTTCGTAGTAGTACGTCTGCATTTACCAGCGTTTCATCAAGGATATAAATAGATCTACCCTCTCGATGAAATTTCTTTATCTGATGTAAATACTTCATTCTCCACGACACTATTTTATTCTTCTCAGTAAGCGCCCACTGGCGATTTCGAGACACGTAAGTGAAGTTCATGAAAATTCCTTCTCTATGGCTAAATGGTTAGCGTTCTGGCCTTAGGTCCAGAGGGTCCCGGGTTCGATTCCCGGCCGGGTCGGAGATTTTAACCTTAAATGGTTAATTCCCTTGGCTTGAGGACTGGGTGTTTGTGCTGTCCCCAACATACCTGCAAATCACACACCACACATAACACTTTCCTCCACCACAATAACACGCAGTTACCTACACATGGCAGATGCCGCTCACCCTCATCGGAGGGTCTGCCTTACAAGGGCTGCACTCGGCTAGAAATAGCCACATGAAATTAATTAAATGAAAATGAAAATCCACAGCCTGTTTCTAGTCGTTCGACCGTGTCAGGAATGGTATATGAAGCCCCAATCTAGCGGCGAGGATAGGAATTACGGCGGCTGCCGAAGCCTGGTGGCTGGTATCGAGGTTCCTATTACCAGAGTCATAAAGAATCGCAGACTTCAGTGGTATGGGGACATAATGAGAATGAACAGGGAAAGAAAGACCTGCCAGAAAATATTTTGACCTTAATCTCATAGGAAGAAGACCACAGGGAAGAAGGGAAGACCAAGAAAACGCTGGATAGGGACTGTAAGATCAGATGTGGAGCAGAGAGGACACAAATCGGAGGATGTACTGGAACAGAAGATGTATGAAGACAGAAGGAGATGGCGAGAGCTTGTACACCACACCCGGGAACTGGATTTGGGAAATGATGATGATGATGCCGAAACCTGTTGCTGTCCTCTGGGGCAATGATTAATGAATGGCAGATGAAATTAAATGATAATGGAGAGTGTTGCTGGAATGAAATTTGATAGGGAAAACCGGAGAAAATCATTTCCCGCCTCCGCTTTGTCCAGCACAAATCTCACATGGAGTGAACGGGATTTGAGCCACGGAACACAGTGGTGAGAGGCCGGCGCGCTGCCGCCTAAGCCACCGAGGCTCTACAAGTGAACTTCATAATTTTTAAAAGTCTGCGAATAGTTGCATGAGTGAATGTAGGCAATATATCGTCACTATTACCTGACGCTATACTATTTTTTTTTGTTTTAAAGTTATTTTTCCATGTTTTCTTAGGAGTAACCAGTTTCCTATCAACCTTCCTTTCTTTCTTAGCGCGGCAAATGCTCGTCTTATACCATTACTGTTACCTGTTACATCGGCCACTACGCGGGTTACTTCATCCAGAGTACTTCCAGGATTTTCTTAAAAGAAATTTGGAAAACGCATTTCACACACGTCTTCTCACCACTCGTTACTGATTTTAATGTTTAATCACAGACTGGTCTGGCTCACAAATTGTTTACAATTACGACATTTCTCTTTCCCTTCTCTCACACATACACGGACACTGCACGGACGTTTGCACTTCCAACTAATTCAAAATTGTAAATGATAAACATGGTGCATTATTTTTATTCACAACAAAGTTAGAAGAAACAAACAAGGAAACTGGACACATGTGCTTCGGATCAGCAAACAGTGAGCTACTGGGCTAAAAGAACAATGTTTCCGAAACGAATCGTCGTTTTCCGCAAACTCTTCCGTCAAGTGCCCCCCCCCCCTTACGAGGGGAGATGTAACTTATTTGTATACACATGTGGGAAAAATAAGTAATACTCAAATTGTATTGCTATTAATGTGCAAAAGTATGACATGTTCGGGTTTATACATTTCTTCCAAACTATGAAAGTTGAGCACAGTTAATTTTTGTGCAGTTGTTCATATAGGGAGTGCGTTCGTAAAACCAAACCTCGCACAGAATGCATACTCCGACTCCCAAACATGGTGAGACAGTCTGTAGTCACTCGCTCATATCCTGAAAGAGCGACAAAATCTGGCTGTCACTGGAGAATCCTTTTCCTAAACCATGTTTCTGGTCATTAATAATCCATGATATTTTCTCCTACTGTGCCCGTAAATATTATAAAACAAGGTGTTATAATGTGGTTTGCATACGGTAGACGTCAGGCTAATGGACCTTTTCCGAGCTCGATAGCTGCAGTCGCTTAGGTGCGGCCAGTATCCAGTATTTGGGAGATAGTAGGTTCGAACCCCACTGTCGGCAGCCCTGAGAAGGGTTTTCCGTGGTTTCCCATTTTCACACCAGGCAAATGCTGGGACTGTACCTTAATTAAAGCCACGGCTGCTTCCTTCCCACTACTAGCCCTTTCCTGTCCTATCGTCGCCATAACACCTATCTGTGTCGGTGCGACTTAAAGCAACTAGCAATGGACCTTTAGTGGTCCATTAGCAGATTGTTTCGCCTTTCAAAATCGGGACTGCAGTTGCTTTGGAGGGAGTTTAAAACTGTCTGAACAATTTTATCAACACGGATATGTTAATGCACATAATTGAATTCAACCGTTCGCAGTTTGAGTTCCTTGTGGCGGCGAATTTCTCGGTATTTATTAATGTTAAATTTGATTTCTCTGAAACAAGTATTTGCGTCGTCTGTATATTAGGAGGGCGGAATGAGGGGGACAGAGCCTAAAAGAGACAGTGGCACAAACGAACGGTATACATCTCTTTATGCCGGATTGTTCTGTATTATTTCAGGATAAAGTTCTGCTCGAACAAAAGCACCCTCTCTATATTGTGATAGTACATATATCACACCCCCGAATTATATGTAGAAGTTATAGATATTATTGTCAGTATTCGATTTATTATTATTAATATTATTATTATTAGTATTTCATTTGTATATTTTGACATTATTATTGGTAAGCTGGAAGATATCCACATATGTAGGTATGAGTAATTTGTTTTGCACCAGTGGGAAAACATTGCTGTAATAACTCTGGTAATTTGAATGAGTCATCTGGCTACCCCAGTGTCTGTTGTGATGTACTTGTGTCAGGAAATTCCATTACTCGTGTATATATCCCAGCCTGATGAGATAAGCTTGTTGTTGTACCAGGAAAGTTTGGTGATTCATGAAAACTCCCCAGAGTTTGTTATTGTCTTGGGAGGAAGAAGTAGTTCAGGGCTTGGTCTTGATTTGAGATCACTCATGATTGGCTGGCATGCACCAATCCAGACGTCTCATCTGAGAGGAGGGGGATGTTGATGTCTATAAAGGTTGGTCATACGGCGGCAACCAGAGGATTGTATGAGAGATGGTATGAGAAACATTGTAAGGGTGATTGTGAAGGTGATTGTATAGGAACGAGAAGGAAGATAACTACAACTACAACTGACGGACTGTACGGGAAGGAAGTGGTGCTGAGATACGGTACTGGATTGACATGGCTGCAATGGACTGGACTTCAAACGTTCGTGGAGCGTAGTCGTGTTATGTTTGTGGAAAGTGGCTGATTGTGGAGAGTGCTTGCGCATTAAGTATTATAGCACTTGTGGCGGCCTAGCTTTATATGTTGGTGAAAGCTATCTCAGACTTTCCATAAATTTATATGTTGAGGATCGACAGACGTGTGTATATATCTTTACAACAAGTGTTAAAATATGTGAACACAGTAGTACAAGGTACAGTATCTGTGTGATGTGATAACTGCCGATTATGAGAATCGGTAAGTCGAATTGATATAGAGACAGTGAAGGGTATTTATCTTCATACATGTACATTGTTCATCGGACTATCTACAAATGGTAACTTAGTTCTCGCTTTCGTTTTCCCACGATTTTCATTATTATTGTTGTTGTTGTAAATATGGAGTCTTCCAGCAATATTTTATGTGTGTATTATATGTATAATGTTGTATGTTGATGAGGTGCTCATGCACGGAATTTGTTCAGAATATAGTTAGCTATTTTAGAATCAGTGTTATTGATGAACCTAGGTGCAGTTCCTACCTAATTAGTCGTTTTCAGGAGGTTAGGTAAGGCCTGCAGCAGATGTACCAGTACGCAGCATTATGTACACGCCCTGGGATATAAAGTTTATCATGCTCTTATCTAAATTCGAGGGATCCATTCTGGTGAACTCTGGCGCCCATACTACGGACATTTCGGTTAATTATGCTTATTAATTTTATTAAGTTTTTGAGTAATTTTATTTATATATATTTTTATATTTTATTCATGATTTCATTATCAGTAGTCATCAACTTATTACAATATATATTGCTTTGCTGTTTTCAATTGAGTATGGACCGTACAAGTCACAATAGATGTGTAGCTTATACACAGAGAGATAAGTAGCAGGAGCTTTGAAAGCAGATTACGGAGCAAGGGAGACGAAATTAAAAATTAGTACGTATAGAGGGATACATGTGACGACAAAGAGGAAACACATTTTTTAAAGGGTCTCGCCTTCTTTATTAGTATATTGCTACTTTGAGTAAGTAGATATGTTGTCGTTTCCTTTTGAATTTTAAGAACTATGACGTGCAAGTTTATTATCCTAAAGGTCGTGGGTTCAAACCTAAGAAGGTAATCAGATTTTCGAAGATTGGAGGAAAGTCCTTTGGACTCACGATGGCATGTGAAAGACCTCCGGTGACAAAATGAATTAAAACTCCTTCAGTTGGGCCCCAGCCACAAGGCATATTTATGTCAATAATATATATGTACATAAAAAAATCCTTTTTTCTGTCTGGGCGACACGGGACTTCTACTTAATTCTGCCGGATTCCTCTCTCTCTCATCAATCCTATCTGACCTTCCTTGGTAAACTCTTGTTCATTTAAGGACTCCGACTGTATTAGATCTCAAGGCCTAGGGAGTCTTTCATTTTCACGCCCTTCGTTGTCCTTATCTGTCTTTGGCCGATAACTTCATTTTTCGAAGTCTCGGACCCCTTCCATTTTTTCCTTCGAGTAATGTTTATAGAGGATGATGCCCTGTTGTACTTTCTCTTAAACAACAACAACAACAACAACAACCACCGCCGCCACCACCACCACCACCACCACCACCACCACCACTCAGTAAGTTATAACTCATTCAGCGATGTGAGATTGTGCAAGAGCATTATTATTATTATTATTATTATTATTATTATTATTATTATTATTATTATTATTGTTGACCCTATGCACTAATTTTATTCATAAAATACATGAATATGTTCATTGCAAATTTTAAATAATTTCGGCTGTTGAAGACAGGCTTTAATAATAATAATAACAATAATAATAATAATAATAATAATAATAATAATAATAATAATAATAATAATAATAATCGTCGTCGTCGTCTTCGTAGCGTTTGTTCGGTATTCGTACACAGTCCGCTATTAAGCACAGTGATCTCCGCTTAGTTCTGTCGAGTGCATCGTAAGGCTGTAGAAGAGAGTAGCGCATCCATACCTCTGAGACGGGCTTCATGCATTGTGTCAACAATCAGAGTAACACCCATGATTTTACGACGACCTAGGTTAGAAGCATGGTCCAATCGGGTCGGGCAAAATGACCAGAGAAGCATGTACATCTCCTTGGCATGTAACACTTGTACATGTTTAATTGTCACTGGCTAGCAGTCAGAGTCGCACAGATTAATGTCGCCTACCAAGAAAGAAAGAAAGAAAGAAAGAAAGAAAGAAAGATAACAGTAAATATTTCAAAACGCAGTGCAATATCCTTCACGAGAAAAAAAAATTAATGCATTCAAGTATGCCTATATAGGGTCAAGAAGTGAAATTCCTATTCAAAATGAGCGGTTCAGATGCGTAAAGACATTCTGGTTTAATGACTGTATTGTGATATCTTAATTTTGTGTGCTTGGAGATACATTCTATTGTTGCAGATATTTTGGGTTAGTCGATATGCAGTTTCCATCTTTGGCTTTTCTTTCGAATCCATTTTCCTGAATTGCTTCATCAAGATATTTCAATTGTGATACTCGTTTAATTTTTCCATATTTTTTCTCCATGAGTTTTGGTACTTGTTTGTTGCAGGTTATGTATTCTGTCTTTTCAAAAGATATCTGGAGGCCGACTTTATCCGCAATTTCTTTCAAGAGTTCAATCTGATTTTGGGTTGATGACCTTTCTCGGGTTAAGATTGCTAGGTCGTCTGCAAATACTGGACAATCTATCGCTAATTTTTCTCTGCCTAAAGTGATTACTTGGTGAATTTTGTGGTCTAGTTTCAGTTTGCGCCATTCTTGTGTCTATTGTTCAAATCCCAGTGACTTGAATTTCACTAGGACCAGTGTTTGGTGACAGGAAGGACAGCCGGTCGTAGAGCTCTGGTTAAACCCAAGTTCAGAGTGTAGATTCTGCCTACTCTGTATAAACATGGGAGGCTGGCGCTGAAAGAGAAATAAACTGGAAGTGTTAAAAATGAATGAACTAGGGTCATGTAGAGCAGTTAAAAACTCTCTCTTTCATTGCGTAAGGTCAGGAGAAAGCGAGTAATTTGTCTCTTGATTCATATCCGCGCCGCTTTATTAAAGCTCTGGCTCGCTCGGAGGTGAGATTCTGTTTGCGTTAAAAATGTTCACGTGACCCTGCACATGCTGACGTCACAAGATCGTTATCACTTAGCACTTCTAAAAACACTCGACTCCGCATGAAAAGAAGGAAGTAGTCCCGAGTATTGACTATAGTGTTGGAAGTCAAACTCCTTTCGTTTGTGATAATAGGCAGAATAATAATAATAATAATAATAATAATAATAATAATAATAATAATAATAATAATAATAATAATAATAATAATAATAATAAATCGTACGAGAAAACCAGTACATGGAAAATCTTAATCAACATTGCAAAAAAACTCCGCTAGAGATGGACACGTAGGTATCCTCCTTCAAATATCTTGGAGAAATCATACTACCAACGGGATTAGACAGTAGGGCGAACGTAGAAGGAGCCACTAAACTCCGTAAGGCGAACAGACTAACTTGGAAATGCTACAAGAAGAGAGTCATATAGCGTAATGAAAAATTACGACACTAGAAGACAGTTGTTTTGGCGAAAGTTTTATACGCCTCAGATACCAAATCAGTTGGAAGCCACATGGTTCAGGGGGATAAGAAAGGATCTTGAGCGGTCTGGATTCAATCGGGAAGACGTCCTAAACTGAACAAAGTATAGATCAGTGATCGACAGCTTAACATGGTCTCAAATGGCCGTAAACGAATATTATAATAATAATAATAATAATAATAATAATAATAATAATAATAATCACTAGATAGGCAGTCCGTATTCCTAACTTTAGTAGAATTAGGGATAGATAAAAATACTAGAAACTGGTTGATCAAACACTAAGAGATAGAACATCAAGTGTTAAGTTTCTAAGGGTCGTATTCGAAAACAAGACTTTCCTGAGCGGATTCTTCAAAAAGTCTACTTTGACGGGAAAGTCTATCTTTGCTCTAAGTCTGTTTCATACACACTACATTCTCGAAACTCAGCCTTGAAAAGTCGAGATTTTAAGAATGTATTTGAGGTTGGCAATGATAATGTCTGAGATAATACCCATAATATAAAACAAGAAAAGAGCGGTTTCCGTCAAGCATTGTTGGTTATTTCTGATGAGGCCTAGCGCATCGTTTTTGTTTTACTCGACCATGGAAAGAAATAAAAAGCTTGTCAGCGTGTGAAATCTTGGCAAGGTTTGTTTGTAATAAGTGGTTTTTCTTTTACAATTTGTTGTACGTCGCACCGACGAAGATAGGTCTTATGGTGACGATGGGACAGGACAAAATTAAGGTACAGCCCCAGCATTTGCCTGGTGTGAAAATGGGAAACAACGGAAAACCATCTTCATAGCTGACAGCTGTGCGACGCAAACCATGCAGTCACTCACTCCGTATGTGCCGTGCTTTAAGCGAGTTTTCGTCTAGATCACAGCAAACTCTGAACACACAAGGTTATTGTCACCGATCGCAGCAGAATAGTTCTCATAATACGTATCTTGCGAATATTTATGGCCATAAAATCGTGGGCTGAATGAGAGACCATTGTGTTGCACGTAGATCTTGATAGGTGACATGGCTTGGGAATGTTATGTGTAGGGAAAATAATTTTACGCATGAATAGGTTAGAATACAATATTTCAACAAGGTGCAAGTATAAACTAACCGCTCTAGACTTATGTATGTGAATTGCATAACTTTTAGGGGTTCTGATAGTTCAGACCGCTAATATTTATGAAAATCTCATTGCAGATCCGTTGTGCGGGTAGCAGACACTTGCGCCTTGGTTAAATACGTTTGTATTCGTGCCTAAACATCCTTTCGCTAGTGATGTGGTGGGTCATCCACCATACTGTTGGACGTAGATCATATCCATGGCGCAATAGCCCCCAAGGGCCATGGCCTACCAAGCGGCCGCTGCTCAGCCCGAAGACCTTACCAGGTGTCGTGTGGTCAGCATGACGGATCCTTGGCTGTTATTCTTGGCTTCCTAGACCGGGACCGCCATCTCACCGTCAGATAGCTCCTCAATTGTAATCACGTAGGCTGAGTGAACCTCGAACTAGCTCTCAGATGCAGGTAATAATTCCTGGCTTGGCCGGGAATCGAACCCGGGGCCTCCGCGTAAGAGGCAGGCAGGCACGCTACCCCTACACCGCGGGGCCGGCACGGACGTAGATCGTGATGCTACATGTTTGTTTCGATTTATCGGAATTCCTTATCTCCCCTGCATGTCGTAAGAGGCTACTAAAAGGGGAACAGCCAAAGAATCCGTACTTGCTCTCTCAAGTCCAAAAACATATCCACGATTCTATTCTTGTTCTTGTAGCGGAAATATTTACATATATTTTATTAGCAAACTTTTCCTAACTGAAGCTGACCAATATTTTAACCACATTTAACCACATTTTAAACCATACCAGTAATGGCTTATTTTAGTGATGGTCCTAACCTGCAAGTGATAACCGAACTGTTGATACAGTGGTGTATTTATAAACGAGTAATTTTTTTTTCACGTTCACAGGTAAAGAGAGGGGGCAAAGGCGGCCGGGCGTAGAGCTAACCACTCTACCCCATAAAGTGCCGAGGTTACGGATAGTGGAAGCCTTTACCTTCCACCCCTCCAAGGGCCTTCATGGCCTGTAGGGAGATGACTTTGCTTTACAGGTAAAGAGGAGGCAATTTACGTAAGTTTGACACGGGAACAGTGGCGGTGAGCTCTCAAGAGCACATTACCAGGTGAACACCTGCTTCTCATACATATTCACACATTCATGGATAACTTAACATCGTTTCCTTTTTTTCAACCTGTTTTCAGCCATCAATCAAAAACATTCAACTTATATCCAAGCTCCCTCACACTGACAGCCGTTCGGTTTGACTGACGATGCAGGGAGCACACTGGATTTTGTGCTATGATCCTGAAGACTATGCACATGCGCAAGTAGATGGCGTCAGAGTTTATGCACAGATATCTCCATGAGCGAGGAACGCGGTTTGATATATGCCTTTCAATATACAACCCTCAATCCAGAGATACTATTAGAGTTGACCAGAAGGGTCCGCCACCACCCCTAATACTGATAATCGCAGCCTCCCAGAAGTTACTACAGTCGAACCTCCAGTACTCGAATTTTCAGTATCTCGAAGTAACTTAAATTTCCCGACCGTTTGTCCTATTCTTCACGTGTATTTATTTCTCTATTACTCCAAATTCAGTTACACGAATTTCTCGATTTCTCGAAGCAACCATTTCCTCCCTTGAAGCAAAACGTTCTCTGTAACTCGAATTTTGTGCAACGTTAACTGTGCAATACGGCATTTGTGGTTAGTGAGGAACGATTAACAAGTAAAGAAAGTTTTACAGTGGTGCTGGGAGCTAATATGACGGAAATTGAAAAACTAAAACTTCCAATGATCGGAAAATCGGCGAAGCCTCGCTGTTTCTCGGATGTGAATTAATTACCGGTCACATACGAAAGCAACCCCTGAAGTCGCGGATGACAAGCTCCATTGGAAAACCAAATCTCGGCTGCGTGCTATTGACGAGAAGTTTCAACGTGAAGGGAGGAAAGGTTAACAGTAACAAACAGAGGAGACTAACGGATTTTTTTCCAAAGGTGTTAACGGATGCCGTAAAATAGAGTTTGTTTGCATATTTTTAAGTCCTGTTAAAAATAATGTATTCAGTATAAGCCCGTAGATACATTATGATTCAATTATGTGCTATCCATGCTCAAAAACGGTATTTTCTACACTGACTGACAGTGACAATGCAACACCAAGGAGGAGTGGTTCGAAAGGGATGAAAGTTGGGGAAAAAACAGAGACGGCACGGACGAATAATTGATGTTTATTTCAAACCGATATGCAGGTTACACAATGCGCACGGCATCGACTCAGTAGGATGTAGGACCACCGCGAGCGGCGATGCACGCAGAAACACGTCGAGGTACAGAGTCAATAAGAGTGCGGATGGTGTCCTGAGGGATGGTTCTCCATTCTCTGTCAACCATTTGCCACAGTTGGTCGTCCGTACGAGGCTGGGGCAGAGTTTGCAAACGGCGTCCAATGAGATCCCACACGTGTTCGATTGGTGAGAGATCCGGAGAGTACGCTGGCCACGGAAGCATCTGTACACCTCGTAGAGCCTGTTGGGAGATGCGATCAGTGTGTGGGCGGGCATTATCCTGCTGAAACAGAGCATTGGGCAGCCCCTGAAGGTACGGGAGTGCCACCGGCCGCAGCACATGCTGCACGTAGCAGTGGGCATTTAACGTGCCTTGAATACGCACTAGAGGTGACGTGGAATCATACGCAATAGCGCCCCAAACCATGATGCCGCGTTGTCTAGCGGTAGGGCGCTCCACAGTTACTGCCGGATTTGACCTTTCTCCACGCCGACGCCACACTCGTCTGCGGTGACTATCACTGACAGAACAGAAGCGTGACTCATCGGAGAACACGACGTTCCACCATTCCCTCATCCAAGTCGCTCTAGCCCGGCACCATGCCAGGCGTGCACGTCTATGCTATGGAGTCAATGGTAGTCTTCTGAGCGGACGCCGGGAGTGCAGGCCTCCTTCAACCAATCGACGGGAAATTGTTCTGGTCGATATTGGAACAGCCAGGGTGTCTTGCACATGCTGAAGAATGGCGGTTGACGTGGCGTGCGGGGCTGCCGCCGCTTGGCGGCGGATGCGCCGATCCTCGCGTGCTGACGTCACTCGGGCTGCGCCTGGACCCCTCGCACGTGCCACATGTCCCTGCGCCAACCATCTTCGCCACAGGCGCTGCACCGTGGACACATCCCTATGGGTATCGGCTGCGATTTGACGAAGCGACCAACCTGCCCTTCTCAGCCCGATCACCATACCCCTCGTAAAGTCGTCTGTCTGCTGGAAACGCCTCCGTTGACGGCGGCCTGGCATTCTTAGCTATACACGTGTCCTGTGGCACACGACAACACGTTCTACAATGACTGTCGGCTGAGAAATCACGGTACGAAGTGGGCCATTCGCCAACGCCGTGTCCCATTTATCGTTCGCTACGTGCGCAGCACAGCGGCGCATTTCACATCATGAGCATACCTCAGTGACGTCAGTCTACCCCGCAATTGGCATAAAGTTCTGACCACTCCTTCTTGGTGTTGCATTTGCTCTGTCAGTCAGTGTATATCTGGAAATTTCGATAACTCGAAATAAAATTTATCTCCCGAGGTGATTCGAGATATCTAGGTTCCGCTGTATTACATTACCATGCTGGAAGATTTCGCTAGTAGGTAATTTTGAACTGGTGTTTGTAAACGCTTTACGTTGTTGGAGGACACTCGTTTCAAGTGAAATTAATTTGAGTACCGGTAAATGTGGTCGTATAATTTTTATGCTACTTGTCTTACCCAGATGAACTTTATGCTATGTAAAATCCAAGAATAGTGCTCGCATCGCATCCTGCAATATTCGTTACTATTCTAGCAAAGTTGCTGTGAACTTCACTTTCACGGCGCAGAGTAGTTACGGCTAACAGTGGCCACGGCTTTTCAGCTCTGTATTCGGGAGTTGGTGGGCAGGTTCCACCGTCGGCTGTGCTGAGAATAGTTTTCGGTGGTACATTATAGTACGTAACTAAAACGAACTTGTTTCGTTGGGGGGGGGCGAAGTCCGCTCCCCCCGCGTGGCAATCGACTCAATGTACATTGCCTCCGACATGCTGTTAATTTCTAAGGAGAAAAGAGAAAGCAGGGAGGAGTGGGAAATGATATTACTGGAGTATCTGCCTGTCCCTATGGTCAGCATGTTGCCTGGCTAGATGTGGGGTTGGGTATCAGTAGCAGTGAAATCGGGTAATAAGGGTTAGGAAAAAACCACATAGGCGGAAATAAAACGCCAGGACCGTCCCTTTTACAAATCACAGACGCTCCTCTCTCGCCATCTCCTAGCCTTACAGAAGACGTCACCCTCTAGGAGGCTCGCCTTACCTCACCAGGGTACGGTATGAATTCATTTTAGTCGTAGTAATTTTAGGTTTGTTACACACTCATGTACACTCATAGATTAGTCTCAGATAAAATGATCCTTGGCTATAGTTGTTTTTTTTTTCGCTATTTGCCTACGTCGCACCGACATAGAAAGGTCTTATGACGATGATGGAATAGGAAAGGCCTGGGAATGGGAAGGAAGCGGCCGTGGCCTTAATTAAGGTACATCCCCAGCATTTGCCTGGTGTGAAAATGGGAAACCACGGAAAACCATCTTCAGGGCTGCCGACAGTGGGATTCGAACCCACTATCTCCCGATTACTGGATACCGGCTGCACTTAAGCGACTGCGGCTATCGAGCTCGGTACATAGGGGTTCTTCCACGTTACGAGTGGTGAAGGAACCATACAAAGAACTATTAGTGAAGTTATTTAAGTATGTTATTTCTTGCTGATTTGCGTTATATTACGGTACGTCCGAGACGTGAACACAAAAGTAGTGAACCTCCTGAAAATTTTGTCACGAGTCGCCACTGCATGGGAAGGCAATTTACAGTCTCCGAAGGGAAGCTGCCCTGTAAAACTGAGTTACTGAAATCGCATGTATACGGATGATTGAAATTATATTGAGAAATTGAGATTTTGCAGCTCATAAAGGCAGCTACCGACTGCGGTAAAGCTACTTGCATTCGCTGGCTCAAGAATAGGTTTGTGCTTCGGAAGGCAGGAGAGGAGTCTTTGTGTTTGAACCGTTCCAGGCCAGGTCATTGCCACCGACCATTACAAGCGAGGTATGGAGAAATTGTATGTCAACTGGCACTGCGAACATGTATCAGAATGTTTATCTGAACCGTGTGGCCTGATGTCAGGAAAGTGACATTTTAATTACATTTTATGATTCAGTATAGAGAATAATTCGATGTAGAGGATTCGCATTTGACTCTTCCGTAACCGTCTCAAAATACCTGAAATGATGATGTGATAATAATGATTATGGTGATGCTTGCTGTTTAAAGGGACCTAACATCTATACTGCTAATAATAAGAGTTGGTGTCTGACATTTCTTAGAGGGAGGACCGTTTACTGCCTGCAGAGGCGGGATAAAGGGAGTGGCTGTGTGGTTGCCATGGAAACGAGGGTGGGGCGACTGCGCTTGCCATGGAGATAAAACTTCAGGGCAGCTCGTCTTGCTGGGAGTTGCCAAACCTGTCACCGTCACTGATAAGAACCTGATTGTTTGTATAAAAGTGATCGCAAATGGGACGACACCGCCTGGCCAGGTAGTCTACAACAGATCACAGCGGTCAGAATGAAGGAGGGAACAAGTGAGCCGGAAGCGAGGGGTAAGAGCATGTAGAAAGGAATGCTGGAATGTGGCAACATCGTGAAATGGCACGTGCAGTGCTCCTCCCTCCAACCTTATCTGTCAGACGCCAACTTTAGTTAAGTCTAGTATAGGTCATGGGCCCAAAGAACCTGAAACATTTTCAAACTACGCAGATTCTAACATGATAGTACGTGGACGTAATTCAACAAGAGTTTCGATGAACGAATCCCGGACATTTCGTACCACTTGAAGGAATGGAAAGTATTCCGGGTGCATTATGGTCGTATTTGCGTCTTCAGCATGCGCTTACAGTTTATTAAGTTAGTAATTTATACGAGAAAACGTTCTGTAAACTACAGCGGTATAGTGAGTTCGGTTAGGACCTACGATTTATCGTTGCTGAGTTTCCGGAGACGAACAGAATGCTAAACTCTTTGGTGCTTTTTGTGATGCCATCAATAGTGTAAAAAATATTTTCTCGCGAAACCGGCTGATGACACTGATGTTAAATTTTACACGGCAGTAGTGTTGGTGATTTAAAAATTTTCGCGTCGATTACGTCTTTAAATGGTTTTGTTGAGAAATAATGGTAAAACCTCTGGATGTGGCGCTAGGAAACAAAAATGGCTGCTTATGATCAGCTGAGTATGGATGAAACCGGCTGTTTACAGAATTTTAATTAACGCACCGAATATTTGGCTCAGTTAATCCTGGTAAGATATACGGGGACAATAATATCAAATATTATAAGTTTGCTGATTCCCATCACACGTTATCCCGGCTTTGGACTGGATAATCTCTTGATTTTATAAACACTTGTCCGATTGTAACAGTATCGTTATTCGGCTGGCGCTTCCTACTATAGACATATATTGCTTGAAATGAAGTGCGCTCACTGTTAGCCCTTAGTCGTAGTACACAACTCCATGTTACAATTCCATGAGCGTGGAACGTGGAATTTCCATACATCAAGTGGTAAGGATTGTCCTGGTAAAACAGTTCGCAGGTACTTAACGACCACGGTAGTACAAAATGTGCTCAAAAATCAAATGCTACGAAATGTCTGGACACCTCAATGAATATATCGTGTCAGAATCAGGAAAGCTTCGAGAAATTATTTTTGCAAAGCCCGTTGCTCAAGATAGGATCGATCGATCCATCCGTCCGTCCATCATAGATTGTTTGGTCTCCCTTGTGAATTAACTCTGCGTGAATTAGGAAATATTCTTATGTTCTTGATTAAATCATTTTATTCGCCCTTTGATTAATAATAATAATAATATTATTGGCTTTACGTCCCACTGACTTCTTTTACGGTTACTTCGGAGACGCCGAAATGCCGGAATTTAGTCCCGCAGGAGTTCTTTTACGTGCCAGTAAATCTACCGACACGAGGCTGACGTATTTTAGCACCTCCAAATACCACCGGACTGAGCCAGGTCGATCCTGCCGAGTTGGGGTCAGAAGGCCAGTGCTTCAATCGACTGAGCCACTCAGCCCGGCCCTTTCATTAATTGTTTATCGTCGTTGTGACTGCGAAGAGTAGTGTGTGAAATATTTCAGCTTAGAACTTTGGCCGGCAAGGTTCTGTGCTGTAAGGTTCAGGATTGTGCGAGTTACAGTACACAAAAAGAATTCTTGCTCGTAATACTGTACTGCGGGCCAGTATTTCTCTGACAGCACAGTGATTTTCTCAGACACAAAGACGTTGTATGTGTTGCACTCTCCCAGACTTAAGCTCGATATTGATCCCATACGGTCTGTTCCTGTTTACAAAACCAATCGTGTAAAACTTCTTCATTCTGCAGAAACTAATTTTGAATAAATGCATTTATAAACTACGCGATAAAGAAAACATGGTAACAGAATTATAACTGAAAACAAGACAACTTGGTTGTCACAAAGTGAAATAGCCAGTCATGGAGGGATAAGAGGGCAGAGCTTCGTTCTAAACAAAAAAAGGACACCTGACACTGCTGACACTGGACGTCTGAAGGATCTGAACCCACCGTCTATGAATTTCGTGTCCATTACAGTGTCGGATAAACACTATATAGGCCCATAGGCATTTGAGCTCTTCGAGATCCCCGTGAAAATTACCTCCTACCAAGTATTTAATTTCACCTCCAAATGTTAATAAAACAAATAGCAAAGCAAAACGGTATCGAAATAATTAAGATTACAATTCCAGTTACTTAAGAGGAAAACAGTATTACATAAAAATGAACATGGTCAAGGAATATAGCGTAATACAACACTAAAACACAGAAAAGAACATGTTCAATCTAAACAAACTAATGTCACATTAAACATTCTCTTTCCTTACTTTTTTGCAGTGAAAATATTCAGATTATATCGATTTTTAAGATGTCATATTCAGTAGAAATAACACAATTTAGTCGTTCTTGTATAGTCTTTGAGGATGTTCACGGTCTCTCGGGTACAGACAACACCCGTCGAATTGACATGATAGCCTTCAAGGACCACCGAAAGGACTTTATAATAGATTCGACGATCAGATTCGAGACATCTGAAGCATAAACCAATGAGGTACACGAAGAAAATGAAACAACATATGAACCACCATCTCATTCTATCAGCTGGATGATATCGAAGTCATAGGATTAATGGTTGGCGCTAGAGGAAACATTCCTCTCTTTTTCGGCCAGTTCTGCCAATCATTTAACCTCAGTCAAGGATTAATAAAAGAAATTGCAGTGACTGCCTTGAAATATTCCTTCCAAATCCTGAAGAACCCTATTTCCAAACATTTTTATGCAGCAACATACAGTGTGTCAAATTTGCTAATCAACTCACAATTACTTTTAATATTAATATTGTCTTCTTGTATACTTTGTACTCATGGGCAATCCCCAGTTTGGGAAAGTCGAAATAAATAAATAAATAAATAAATAAATAAATAAATAAATAAATAAATAAATGAAAAATGTTAGCTCATCAGAATAATTTGTAATCACGAAAATCTTCTAAATCCTCAATGCTGTCATGACATTTGGCAATATCGATTGCACTTTGTTTCAAAAATGACGCTGTATGACATTGAAGAAAATTTGGGCAGTTAAACGGGTCAGTAGGGACATCCTTACGTGTCAACTGTGAGTAGCGTTGATTGCGGAGGAGGGGCAAGGGCGCAAAAATATATAGACACCAAAATGTACCGGGGGGACAACAAAATTGAAAAATAGTAGCTACAAAATAGTAAGAGTGAATTTCGACAGAGAAGTAAAGTAAAGTCGACAGTTTACCAACTTAACTGCAGAAATACTTTTTTTTTTTTAATTTTGATTCAATACTATATAATAAAACTACCACCAAAGGAACAAAATTACACATATGAAGAACTAAGGTTTTGTGCCATCAGATACTAATCGCGCTTCTACACGTTCTTACGATAGTCTCCAGTCTCCACTACTTGTTATGGCACTGTACGAATCTATTAACTGCGTCCAATGACATTTTTGCATATTTCCGCTAAGTATTTTTATTTTAATTTTTAAAGAAATGAAAGTAAAGAATTAGGTATACAACAGGATTTTTATAAAGTTCCTTTTTTTATAATTCCCTATTTTCGGTGGCTAAATTTGAATATGTTTTTATATTTAAGTACGGGGGGCGCCCCCCTTCGCTTCACCCTAACCGCCGACACTGTGAACTATGGTAACAGGTGTCGAGCAGCATGCTTCATGATGGTGATGATGATGATGTAGATTGTTGTTTAGAGGGGCCTAATAGCTAGGTCATTTTAATGACATCTTTCGTTCCTTCACTCATATCCTAAAGGCAAGGCTTTGTCGCTTCAACCACATTTGTCTCTCATCTGCTGAGCCTTTCAGGTCAACATATTATTTCAAATTCAAAATATGAGGTCAAAATATCATCTCCTCTCCTGGGGCCCCTAGCAACGCGGGACCCATAGACGGTAGCCTACTCTGCCTATTGGGTAATCCGGCACATGTCCGATGATCTATCGATTGAGCTACAGTGTTTTTGCAGTTCCTGCTGTGTTGGCTGGGTCCTTAGCTACAAGCCTGACGCTCTTGGCGCACGACTGTAGAGTGAGCTAGTCGCCCGTTACAGGCTATTTTAATTGAACATTTAGGGCCGATTGCAGAAACGGTATTTAGGCGATGTCTTCGGTTAAACAATGCCTAAGCATGGCTGCCGCATTGCAGAGACGTTATTTATCACTTAGACACTGTCTAAAACCGATGCTCAACCGGTCATGTTTAAACACTGCCGAGAACACTGTTTAACCTCAAATGAGAGGACTGAATCACAATTAGAGATTATGTACCATAAAATATGTAATTTGTAGGATCGTGTTGAAACGGTTCCGGAAGGAAAGGTTAGTCCGACGGCCTCTCTGTGGGTCACCCGCTGCTAAATCGCACCAATTCGTTTGACATGCACGGGGAGGTAACAATAAAATAAGGTTTCGCTTTACGAGAGACTTGTTTCTTGAGACTGACAAAGTGACAGTCCGGTAACTGTCAGCTTGAATACAATTCTTGGCAACTGATATATTTTATTATGTACAGGAGGTAATTTCCATGGAATTGTAGGCCACTTCGACTACACACATATCAGAATTACGTGTCCCGATCGTCTTAGGGCTGTCACATATATCAATCAGGAGGGATTCACTTATATTTACTGCCAAGTAAACACACATAATAGCAAAAACTAAAAAGTAGGTTGTATGGGATTTTTATATATATCGTCGGCAACTATCAGATAGGAAAAGGCAAGTGGTGGTGATTATCGTTTAAAGAGGACTGAGGAAGAAGAGCCGTGGCCATAACAGCCCTAGTATTTGCCTGGTGTAAAAATAGGGAAACTACGGAAAACAATCTTCACGGCTGCCGATGATGCGTTTCGAACCTACGATCTCCAGAATGCAAGCTTACATCTATATGGCCCGTACAACACACTCGGTTACACGTTACTATTGCTTTATCTTCCCTTCGTCGAAGCTACCGTATTTATGAGTAGATTACACTCACTGTAACAACGCTATAATGAAAGCTACACTTCCCCGTACGGTGGCGTGTCGCTTTAGTGTCGATATTATGAGATTTAATTTCCACCGAAAGCGATACTCTTATCTGTGGGCAAGTCATGCTCAGCCATATTTGAGTAATGTGTAGGAAGACAAACAGCTGACTGGCGTTCGGCGCGCGCACCGGCGAATTTCATTGGTTGCGACAAGCAACGAGTTGTATGAAAGATACTTCTGTATCCATTTTCAAACCAAAATTGAAACTTTAAGGGATGTCTAGTTAAACATCGACTGAACATTGTTTATGCAATGGAAGATCGTGAACGATTTAGGCGTTGGTTAGGTAGACGATGTCTAAGGCTTAAAACTAGTCATCGTTTCTGCAATCGGCCCTTAGCTTTCACGGCCGAACTCCAGATGGGTTCGGGTATCACCAGTGCTCGGTTGGCAGTTTCGCATAATACGTCTTACGTCTTAACGTGACGCGACTAAATGTGTGACGGAAGTGTAACCATAGCAACCATGCAGGCAGTGATGTAAGGTATGGATGGACGGTCAGACAGTGTTACCTAGCAACAGTACAGGCAGTGATGTAAGGTATGGATGGACGGTCAGACAGTGTTACCTAGCAACCGTGCAGGCAGTGATGTAAGGTATGGATGGATGGTCAGACAGTGTTACCTAGCAACAGTACAGGCAGTGATGTAAGGTATGGATGGACGGTCAGACAGTGTTACCTAGCAACCGTGCAGGCTGTGATGAAAGGTATGGATGGACGGTCAGACTGTTACCTAGCAACCGTGCAACAGTGATGTAAGGTATAGATGGATGGTCAGACACTGTTACCTAGCAACAGTACAGGCAGTGATGTAAGGTATGGATGGATGGTCAGACAGTGTTACCTAGCAACCGTGCAGGCAGTGATGTAAGGTATGGATGGATGGTCAGACAGTGTTACCTAGCAACCGTGCAGGCAGTGATGTAAGGTATAGATGGATGGTCAGACACTGTTACCTAGCAACAGTACAGGCAGTGATGTAAGGTATGGATGGATGGTCAGACAGTGTTACCTAGCAACCGTGCAGGCAGTGATGTAAGGTATGGATGGACGGTCAGACAATGTTACCTAGCAACCGTGCAGGCAGTGATGTAAGGTATGGATGGATGGTCAGACAGTGTTACCTAGCAACCGTGCAGGCAGTGATGTAAGGTATGGATGGATGGTCAGACAATGTTACCTAGCAACCGTGCAGGCAGTGATGTAAGGTATGGATGGACGGTCAGACAATGTTACGTAGCAACCGTGCAGGCAGTGATGTAAGGTATGGATGGACGGTCAGACAATGTTACCTAGCAACCGTGCAGGCAGTGATGTAAGGTATGGATGGATGGTCAGACACTGTTACCTAGCAACCGTGCAGGCTATGTCTTATGGTTGGTTTCCATCTGAAATTAGCAGCCGTTGGTGGATGGCCATGACCGGGAGACATATTCATGATTATTTGATTTTCGAAAAGGGAAAAGTTTAAAAAAATCTTTACATAACTTCTTTCTTGCGACATTCATACACCAACACCTTGGACACTGCTGTTTGGTAATGACGTCATGATGGCCAGAAACACTCGGGATAGCCTAGAAAGCCTAGTTCAACAATGGAACGCACAACTTGAAACTTGTGAAGTGAGACTCAGCATCAATAAAAGGGAACGTCTAGAGTGTAGTGACCAAACCAATGGTTCGCTCATCATCAATGGTATTGAATTTAACAAATTAACCAGTTTTAGATACCTGGGGTCACATGTCAGTGCTGACTGTGACATAATTACGGAAGGTCAAACACGAGCGAATGGCACCAGGTCACTGATGTACCGGGTGGGCTAAATAAAACTGGCCCAGAAAACATTTACAATAGGACTGACGCGGGATTGACCCTTGTTAATGAACATCACAGATGATGCTGTAAATGGCCTCGTCTGAAGAAATGAAACACTGATGATCCGAAAGTCCTGACTTCACCTCACTCTGTCCGACTCGTTGGCTGAATGGTCAGCGTACTGGCCTTCGGTTCAGAGGGTCCCGGGTTCGATTCCCGGCCGGGTCGGGGATTTTAACCTTAATTGGTAAATTCCAGTGGCCCGGAGGCTGGGTGTTTGTGCTGTCCCCAACACCCCTGCAACTCACACACCACATATAACACTATCCTTCACCACAATAACACGCAGTTACCTGCACATGGCAGATGCCGCCCACCCTCATCGAAAGGTCTGCCCTACAAGGGCTGCACTCGGCTAGAAATAGCCACACGAAATTATTATTATTACCTCACTCTGAAATCACATGCAGCAGTCAACACGCGAAGGTTCGTCTGGACGCTTTAACGCGTACACAGCAGAAAATTTGTAAGTATACAAATGCAAGTCCTTTTTGATTATGTTTCGACTCGACGATCTCTCTTAATTCCCACTTGCACAGATAAACGGCGGTGAGACTTCGTCGACCGAGCTCGATAGCTGAAGTCGCTTAAGTGCGGCCAGTATCCAGTATTCGGGAGAGAGTAGGTTCGAACCCCACTGTCGGCAGCCCTGAAAATGGTTTTCCGTGGTTTCCCATTTTCACACCAGGCAAATGCTGGGGCTGTACCTTAATTAAGGCCACGGCCGCTTCCTGCCCATTCCTAGCCCTTTTCCGTCCCATCGTCGCCATAAGACGTATCTGTGTCGGTGCGACGTAAAGCAACTAACAAAAGAAAAAAAAAGTAGTAGAGACTTCGTCGGACTTCGTTCCACGCTTTCCTTCACTCGAGCTATGTTCCAATCCTCTTCGGATAGTTACGGTTTCTATTCGCTACGGAGTCCGTTTCGCACCATTTTGCCACCAAGTTTTTTTTTTATTTTTTTATTTTTTGCTAGTTGCTTTACGTCGCACCGACACAGATAGGTCTTATGGCGACGATGGGAGAGGAAAGGGCTAGGAGTGGGAAGGAATCGGCCGTGGCCTTAATTAAGGTACAGCCCCAGCATGGGACACCACGGAAAAACCCACTATCTCCCGGATGCAAGTTCACAGCTGCGCGCTCCTAACCGCACGGCCAACTCGCCCGGTCCACTAAGTTTTGCATTGCAGACTTTGTTAGAGGTTTTGTAGAAACACGTCTAGTCTCAACTCTTGCTCAAACAGTTCCGTACAGGCGCGGAATCATATTCTGGAGGTTGTTAAGAAAGGATACAAGCGAGCTTGCATCCGGGAGATAGTGGGTTCGAGTCCCACTGTCGGCAGCCCTGAAGATGGTTTTCCGTGGTTTCCCAATTTCACACCAGGCAAATGCTGTGGCTGTACCTGAATTAAGGCCATGGCCGCTTTTTTCCAACTCCTATCCCTTTCTTATCCCGTCGCCGCCATAAGACCTGTCTGTATCGGTGCGACGTAAAGCCACTAACAAGAAAAAAGAGAAAGGCTACAGATCTCTTCACGTGGCTATGAGAGTATTTTGGGGTTGTAGTAAGGATGTAAAAGGGAGGGCGTGTACGTTTCTGGTAAGATGCCAGATAGATAGATAGATAGATAAATTTATCATCAACAGGGTATTTACCCAGTTATAGATGATTCAGTAAAACAATATATTATAAAACAAATACACCTTAAATAAATAAATAAATAAATAAATAAATAAATAAAATAATTATAAAGTTTAAACTAAATCTAGATGCGTTTATACACACATATTTACAACACTTTAAATACATAAAAACGAATCTCCTTGCCGTGATTAGGTATACTAAATCTGGAGACATATTTATATATTTTACAGAGAGGACCTTAGAGTATGGTTCCAGTGTATGGGACCCACACCTGGACTACTCGATACGAGAACAGGAAAATAATCAAAGGAAAGCAGCACGATTTCTTCTGGGTGATTTCCGACAAAGGAGTAGTGTTACGGAAATGTTGCAAATTTTGGGCTGGGAAGATTTGGGAGTAAGGAGACGAGCTGCTCGACTACGTGGTATGTTTCGAGCTGTCAGCGGAATGACAGTAGACAAATAAGCTTGAGTGGAGCTTTAAACGTAGGAAAGATCATCAGAAGATAAAGTTCGATTTGAAGAGGGCAATCTGGAGAAAATATTCATTTTATAGAACGAGAAGTAAGGGATTGGAATACATTATCAAGAGAAATGTTCTATAAATTTTCAAGTCCTTTGAGGGGAAAAGCTACGTAAGCAACTGATTGGCAATCTGCCACCTGGGCGACAACTGTTGATTGTTTACACATCTCTTCCAGCATTCTATAAGTTCTTACATTTCCTGTTAATCACCCAACACCGTAAAATGACAATAATAAAACAAGTCTCGTATTATCATATCATATTTTATTGAACGTAGATTAGATTAGTCTTCTTATCATTTGGTTACTTAAAGTCGAGATAATTTAGTGTATTATTCTGGTCTTTCCTCTTTCGTCGAGTGTGAACTCAGGTGAGTTTAATCCATCTCTTTTTAATCGCCTGTGTTTCCTTTGTTACGTAGAAATACATTTCTGCGGCAATTCACATTCCCATTTTTCACTAACGCATTAACCAGACTGAGTGCCTCAGATGGATGGACACTGGCTTGCTGCTAGCTTCGATTCTGACTCAGCCCGGTCCTTGTGATTCAGTGCTATAATATTGGCGTCTGGATCACATGATCGTGGGTTCAACCCCGACAGAGGTAGAGCGATAAAAAGTCCATTCTACTTTCCATGTCGTACGATGTCGCCAGAGTTGGGAGTACTTGTAGCCAATATTTTATGAATAATTTTTGCTTGTAGTTGACACTTTTTACAAAATAACATTTTTACTCGTAATTTACTTCTTCTTGTTCTTCTTTATCTGTTTACCCTCCAAGGTCGGTTTTTCCCTCTGACTCAGCGAGGGATCCCAACTCTGTCGCCTCAAAGGCAGTCCTGAAGCTTCATACTCTGGGTCGGGGGATACAGCTGGGGAGGATGACCAGTACCTCACCCAGGCGGCCTCACCTTGTATGCTGAACAGGGGCCTTGCGGGGGGGGGGGATGGGAGGATTAGGAGGGCTAGACAACGAAGAGGGAAGGAAGCGGCCGTGGCCTTCAGTTAGGTACCATCCCGGCATTTGCCTGGAGGAGAAGTGGGAAACCACGGAAAACCACTTCGAGGATGGCTGAGGTGGGAATAGAACCCACCTCTACTCAGTTGGTCTCCCGAGATTGAGTGGACCCCGTTCCAGCCCTCGTACCATTTTTTAAATTTCATGGCAGAGCTGGGAATCGAACCCGGAGGCCCTGGGATGGCAGCCAATCACACTAACCACTACACCACAGAGGCGGACCGCAATTTACTTCTTGAAATGAAATTGTATCGTTACTTTCCAGTAATTGATACACATCGCGCGGAAGCAGGAACGGGGAAAAAATTAAGTGATATCAGTAACATTTTCAGTTTTACTGTAGCAGGTCCAGTGGCTTCCAAGTACTGGCTGACGTACATTCGTACCTTTCCAGTACTTTAGAAGACATGAAACTACTTATCCTAAAATATCCGTCACTGCTGGAGATGTTCTTAAGACTAAACGCTGGTATTCCTTCGAATACCATTGCAGAGCGTATTTTTAGCAAATACAGAGATGTTTCCCCAAGAGGTCGAGGTTTAGCGATGAGAATTTTAAGAAGCAATTAGTTTGTAAAGTAAATGTCAGGCAAATTATTTGAAATGGTGAAAGTCATTAACTAAAATAAAAATAATTGAAAGAAAAAACTTTTTTTTTTTGGCAAGTTGCTTTACGTCGCACCGACACAGACAGGTCTTATGGCGACGATGGGACAGGAAGGAGCTAGGAGTGGGAATGAACCGGCCATGGCCTTAATTAAGTACAGCGCCAGCATTTGCCTGGTGTGAAAATGTGAAACCACGAAAAACCATGTTTAGATGTTTAGGGTTGCCAACAGTGGGGTCCCCCTGTGGGTGGGGGCGGTAGAATAACACCCACGGTATCCCCTGCCTGTCGTAAGAGGCGACTAAAAGGGGCCCCAGGGCTCTGAACTTTGGAGCGTGAGTTGGCGACCACGGGGCCCTTAGCTGAGTCCTGGCATTGCTTCCACTTACTTGTGCCAGGCTCCTCCCTTTCATCTATCCTATCCGACCTCCCTTGGTCAACTCTTGTTCTTTTCCGACCCCGACGCTATTAGGTTTGCGAGGGCTAGGGAGTCTTTCTTTTTCACGCCCTTCGTGGCCCTTGTCTTTCTTTGGCCGATATCTTCATTCTTCGAAGTGTCGGACCCCTTCCATTTTTCCCTCCGATTAGTGATATATAGAGGATGGTTGCCTAGTTGTACTTCCTCTTAAAACAATAATCACCACCACCACCACCAACAGTGGGGTTTGAACCCACTATCCCCCGAATACTGGATACTGGCCGCAATTAAGCAACTGCAGCTATCGAGCTCGGTGTCAAATCACAATAGAAAGGTAATAAGATGGTTTATATTGATTACTGGCCAAGTAAAGTGAACAAAAAAATCCACAGCCTGTTCCCAGTCATTCGACCGGATCAGGAATGGAATGAATGAAGCCCCATCTAGCGGCGAGGATAGGAATCGTGCCGGCTGCCGAAGCCTCTCGCGCTCCTCTGGGACAATGATTATGATTGACAGATGCTGGAATGAAGTGATATTGGAATGAAAGATCAGAGGGAAAACCGGAAAACCCGAGGAAAAACCGGTCCCGCCTCCGCTTTTTCCAGCACAAATCTCACATGGAGTGACCAGGATTTGAACCACGGAACCCAGCGGTGAGAGGCAGGCGCACTGCCGCCTGAGCCACGGAGGCTATAGCTAAGCGAGGTAAAAGAAAAAAGGTGGGTAGATAAGGTGCAGACAGATTCGCTCATTGTACCGCTCTGAAATGAAATGGCGTATGGCTTTTCGTGCCGGGAGTGTCCGGAGACATGTTCGGCTCGCCAGGTGCAGGTCTTTTGATTTGACTCCCGTAGGCGACCTGCGCGTCCTGATGAGGATGAAATTGTGATGAGGACAACACATACACCCAGTCTCAGTGCCAACGAAATTAACCAATGACGGTTAAAATTCCTGATCCTGTCGGGAATCGAACCCGGGACCCCTGTGACCAAAGGCCAGCACGCTAACCATTTAGCCATGGAGCCGGACTGTACCGCTCTAATCCACATTAATTCGTAATAAAAATTATAAAATACTAAAATAGAGAAAACCCTACAAACGATAGCAGTCCTAGAGCGGTTCCGTATGGTAACAGCAAAAAAGTGATGGTAATGTACTGTAATGCTGTTCACATTTTCATACAGTATTTATCAGCTAAAATGAGCTTATATATTTTTCTTTCTTTCTTTCTTTCTTTCTTTCACCGGGCGAGTTGGCCGTGCGCGTAGAGGCGCGCGGCTGTGAGCTTGCATCCGGGAGATAGTAGGTTCGAATCCCACTATCGGCAGCCCTGAAAATGGTTTTCCGTGGTTTCCCATTTTCACACCAGGCAAATGCTGGCGCTGTACCTTAATTAAGGCCACGGCCGCTTCCTTCCAACTCCTAGGCTTTTCCTATCCCATCGTCGCCATAAGACCTATCTGTGTCGGCGCGACGTAAAGCCCCTAGCAAAAAAAAAAATTCTTTCTTTCTTTCTTTCTTTCTTTCTTTCTTAGCCCGTTTACCCTCCAGGATTGGTTTTTCCCTCGGACTCAATGAGGGATCGCACCTCTACCGCCTCAAGAGCAGTGTCCTGGAGCGTGAGACTTTGGGTCAGGGGCATACAACAGGGAAGGAGGACCAATACTTCTCCCGGGCGGCCTCATCAGCTATGTTGAACAGGGCCCTTGTGGGGAGAGGGAAAGATTGCAAGGGATAGACAAGGAAGCGGGAAGGAAACAGCCTTGGCCTTAACTTAGGTACCATCCCGCCATTTGATTGGAGTAGAAGTGGGAAACCACGGAAAACCACTTCGAGGACGGCTGAGGTGGGAATCGAACCTCCCTCTACTCATTTGGCCTACCGAGGCTGAGCGGACCCCGTTCCACTTTTCAAATTTCGTGGCAGAGCCGGGAATCGAACTCAAACCTCTGGGGGAAGGCAACTTATCATACTAACCACTACACCACAGAGGCGTACGTATATATTTTTAATTCTGAAATTTCCCTGTTGGTACAGGTATCCCCGACAAGGAACAGTTTATTTACACTGGTAAGTTATACATAAAAATACGTTGAATCTGTACGTGCTGTATTCACAAACTTGCTTATTTTTTGTGTTATATTAAGGAACAGAATTTTATGTAAATATGTATTTTGAATAATTTTTATAATTACATCAATTGATATATTGTTCCTAATCCTAATTTTTTAATTTTTTAAAAATTCAATTTAAGCAGGAGGCCGGTAAATGTGCCGACATGAGGCGGGGTTATTTGAGCTTCTTCAAGTACCTCCGGACTGAGCCAGGATCGAACCCACCTACTTGGGTTCAGAATGCCAGCGCATTACGCTTTGAGCCACTCATCCCCGCTCGAAAAATATAAATGACAAGTGTTTATGATTTTGTTTGTTTGTAATCCTTCATTCCGCTCCGTGAAGGAGTGCGGCGGGCGTCTAGAGAGTAACACCATCTCTCAGGCCAAGGAGATGTGTTGAGGTGATTGATGGTGCGGAGAGGTGAGTGGGTAGCGGTCGTGACTTAGGTTCCGTCCCGGCATTCGACTTAGTGTAGGAGAATGGAAAGCCGTGGGGGCCATTCCTGGGACGGACGGCGGTATGGACGGTATGGACCAGCTTCCCAGCCTCCTGAATCTTTTTGTGTTGGGGTGCCGTGAGGCTCCAGCCCTGCCTCACAGCCCGTGGTGACCTACCTGTTTGATGAATGACCGACAAGCGAGTACTAACACAGGAACAGGTACAAGAGTACAGAAAAACTGCCAGCTACTTCCACCCCTCCGTAAAAGAGAAGTTATGGGAAACCTTCCTAAAACCCATCAGGCAATCCTATATCCCCTTTCGGCACTGGTTACCTTGTCGCGGTCGTACAAATACTTTCCCGGCGCTTGACCACTGCCGCTCAAGCGCCACTGTCACTCCCGGTGCATGGCCGCCTGCAAGGCTTTCATGGTGGAAATTGGGGAAATATATGAAGCTACCAGTAGGTAGCCAATGAACGAGAATTTTGGCGCGCGGTCGAGAGGGAGGAGCGAGAGAATAAAAGGTAGTCTTGCAAACGCCCATGTGGATGGCCGGTCATGCTAAAGCTCTTCCCTACGGAGCTACTTCGCATACCCCCTTCAAAGTAGTGTATTGTATTTTCTTAAACGTTAAGGACGGACCGCATAGAGAATGTGGTGCCGCACCATTGTTGTCACAAAAAGGCAAGGAGAGGCATTAAACCTAAAGAACAGGGGCTTCCGCACAATACTTAAGCTCCTAGACCCTTGCATCTGGATGACGAGAAATAAGTGGTATGGCAAGCATCACATCTCGACCAGCCTTTAGCTCTGGAAAGAAATATTTTTCTGTAAGTCATTTCCTGTAAAATTCACATTCTTACTGCTGGATGTTTGACCATGAACTCCCGAATACCGGGCGAGTTGGTCTTGCGGTTAGAGGCGCGCGGCTGTGAGTTTGCAGACGGGAGATAGTGGGTTCGAATCACACTGTCGGCAACCCTGAAGATGGTTTTCCGTGGTTTCCCATTTTCACACCAGGCAATTGCTGGGGCTGTACCTTAATTAAGGCCACGGTCATTTCCTTTCCACTCTTAGGCTTTTCCTATCCCATCGTCGGTATAATACCTATCTGTGTCGATGCGACGTAAAGCCAATTGTAATAATAATAATAATAATAATAATAATAATCACAGGATGTGGTTGAGCTGTTTGTCACAAGAAATGAGATGTTAGATAAAACCCTTTTTTTCAGAAAAAAGGATTAGAGTTCAAGGGATTTCCTGGAGGAAGAGAAAAAAGCAAAGGAAATTTGTCTGGACAGAGAAAAGAACGAGGGAACATGACGAAAGAGAGCCTCCGTGGCTCAGGCAACAGTGCGCGGGCCTCTCACCGCTGGATGCAACCAATGGCAGACTCCATTCGCCCCGCCGTCAGCCATGATTATTATGTTATTTATCCTGATGAGGATTATAAAAAGTTTTACCGATTGATTGTATGAAATCAAGATGTCGGACACTTAGGACACGAAAGTATAGCAAAATATGATCCTAATATCACTAATAACAGATCGTAGTCACAAGATAACATCAACACACGGTCGGCACATATAATCATACCACCAGTGGCGTGCATTGAAACCCAGCTGTCCCAGCGCTGCTGGGTTATAGAATTTTGTATTTACATTTTTTTATTGTTCCTTAGAACGTTTCTTTATCAAGTTAAAAGCTGCAAACAGCTAAGTCAAGGTAAGTACAGCTGTCTCCATAACCCGTTCGCTTTACTCCAGTCCAAGTCTCCCCAGCGAGCTGATTTCTTTGCCGGCGCTGAAGAGAGCTACCCCAGCGAAGTTCAAGTCGCTTCGTCTCCTTATTTTGGGGCGGCGGGTGATGGCTGTTGGCCTCGCTCGAGATGCACAGTGTCTTACGGCGGCAGAGCAGCTAGCTGGGGGGTACATGTTGGTTGTTATAGTTAACACTCGAAGTGTTCAGCGCCACACACCAGACTCTAAAAGATGAAAAAGTACAGCCACTTGCTGATAGTCTTGCTAATAGAAATAGCCATTTCATGAAATCGGTTGTAATAAAAGTACGTGTAGAGTATGTTTTTCGATACACGTGGAAAAATATTTAGGTTGTCCACCATGAACACGGAGCCAAGCGCGAAGGAAAGTAATTTTTGCTCTTTGCGAGTGGATTTGCCTGTAATGATGGTATATTGTGAATTTTTGTACCATTTCTCTTGGATTATAGGTGAAGTTTTCGCGAGCTCTGTGGCATTCTTCGTGAATATAACTATGGTATACGTCGTGAGGAATATTGCCTCCCGTTTGCCGCTGCTATACATACGCTCAGTAAGCGAGTGAAACTGAAAAACTTCGGTGACAGTAAAATACCACCGAGCTCGATAGCTGCAGTCGCTTAAATGCGGCCAGTATCCAGTAATCGGGAATAGTGGGTTCGAGCCCCACTGTCGGCAGCCCTGAAGATGGTTTTCCGTGGTTTCCCATTTTCACGCCAGGCAAATGCTGGGGCTGTACCTTAATTAAGGCCACGGCCGCTTCCTTCCCACTCCAGGCCTTTCCAATCCCAGCGTCGCCATAAAACCTATCTGTGTCAGCGCGACGTAAAGAAGTAAAATACCTGCTAAATTATGCCCATTCAGTTTAACTTAGGCTTTTTAAATTAAGGAAACAAGATGGTAGTCCCCGTATATTTCTGTGAAAACCATGACTGTACGATTACGAAACGTGAGTGTGTGAAACTCCTAAGTAAATTTTTAAAAATCTACTGTAGCTTAAATTGTGATGGTACCGGCATTGCCCTGAACATCAATTTCGAAATATGTGCGACTATGTGGTTGAAAATATTCTTATTCAAGTGAGTTATAAAATGTAAGTTATTTATTTGTTTCTTTATTTATTTCGGCTAGCTATGGACCACGTCATTTCAATCGTTTCCTCCGTGTGATTTGCCCAGCAATACCTCATTCGTGTTCAGTGAACTCTATTATTATTATTATTATTATTATTATTATTATTATTATTATTATTATTTAACACCGAAGTGAATGCACGTGCATGTATCTTAGCGTCTTGATTTTACTGCCACATCTGTTCTGACTACTGGATTGATACCTGAGAACGTAATTAGCGACGAACCCCTGACCCCATTATGCTGTTGTGCAAAATATGATCGAGTGTTTACTAATCGAGAGCAAAGTAGGACTCCTTTTAATGATCGCTAAAGAAACCATAAATCATGGCTTGGCTTTCAGAGAGTACAATTGATTTAACACCTGTTGATATACACATTATATTGTCAAGCCCCGATAGCTATTATTGTGTAAACAGATGACTGGCTCAGTGCTTTGTGGTTTGGAAAAAAAAACGAGGAGGAGTAGGAGGTGGTGGTGGTATTGAAACTTGTATTAATCGCTCAAGAGGACAATCAATTAGGAACTGTTGGTCGTAAAACATTATTTATAGCTACCGGTACAATAAATCGACGCCTACTTTCATTGTCACTGAGAATGTAGTACAGTGATTGTTTCTGTAATCAAGAGATATTAGTACACGTTGGTGGATCAATCCAATAAAGACGGCCGGAATGTCTGTTAGAATATTAAAGACATATTGCCAGTTTAATCCTTTATTTTCATGTGAGTGATCTCTTTCGATATGTGTCTATTCCTTTTTGCTTAATTGATTGGCTTTAGGTACCAGACCAAACAGCCAGCTAGAAATGCATTAGAATGGAAAAGATATACATTAAATATACACTGAGAATACATATACAGATATGAATCTTCCATAATATACTGTGATGACGATCTGAGCGCTTACAGAATGCGCACACACACACACACACACACACAGAGAGAGAGAGAGAGAGAGAGAGAGAGAGAGGAAATAGAACAAATGGGGCACTGCAACTGTAGGATGTTTACGTATTTTTAAATAAATAATAATGTTATTTGCTTTACGTCCCACTAAGTACTTTTTAAGGTCTTCAGAGACGCCGAGGTGCCGGAATTTAGTCCCGCGGGAGTTCTTTTACGTGCCAATAAATCTACCGACACGGGGCTGTCGTATTTGAGCACCTTCAAATACCACCGAACTGAGGCAGGATCGAACCTGCCAAGTTGGGGTTAGAAGGCCAGCGCCTTAACCGTCTGAGCCACTCAGCCCGGCACACGTATTTTTTTTTTTGAAGGAGTATCACGTCCAACTTTTTAATATTAAATCGTTGTCTTTTAAGAATATGGCGATCGCATTATACACCTCTGGTTGTTGGGACGATAAAATGCACTGGATGTTGAGTGGTAGTTGGAAGTTCAATGAAAGTAAAGTTGTTATGAATTTTTTCCGCTGTACATTGTAAAGATGGCACGAGGAGAAGGTGTGGTTGAGGTCAGCGATTGCTTGGCGGTCACAGGAACAGGAAGGTGAGTTTAGGACTCCTATCCGGTAGAGATAATTTGCAAAACTGTCGTGATTGAACCTCATGCGAATAAGAGAACTGATGTATCGACGACAAGCATTCCATATGGAGAACCAAGGTGTGTGAAGAGGGTATGGTTGGATTGCAGCGTGTTGTTTTCCCCGTTGTAATATACCATTCTTCTTCAATTTGTGTCCGCGAACGCTGCTTGATACATGGCACCTAGTCGTGTCTATTCTTAGTAGAGATGGGCGAACTTGTTGTTTTTGTAAAACAGTTCCTGTTGTTTCTGTTTCGAAAAAATGCTATGTTCCAAATAACAGTTATAAAATAACAGTCTTGGGTTTAGAAGGTTCCTTCATCCATTTGCTGAAGGCAATTGCGTGCGGTGAACACGTTCGTTACCCCAGCTGGAAAAAAAGCAGCCCCCATCACATAATATTTCCAAATTGGTATTCACGGCAGCAACATTGTTACTTCGGAACACGATGTTGCTAGACCAATCCTGCTGGAGTGCAGAAGATACGGAACACTGTTATTTCGGAACAGGATGTTGCTAGACCAATCCTGTTGGAATGCAGGCGATACGGAACACTGTTATTTCGGAACAGGATGTTGCTTGACTATTCACTGCGGATGAATACGGAACGCCGTTATTTCGGAACAGGATGTTGCTAGACCAATCCCTCTGGAGTGCAGGCGATACGGAACTCTGTTATATCTGAACAGGTTGTTGCTAGACCAATCCCGCTGGAGTGCTGGCGATACGGAACACTGTTATTTCTGAACAGGCTATTGCTAGACCAATCCCGCTGGAGTGCTGGCGTTACGGAACACTGTTACTTCTGAACAGGCTGTTGCTAGACCAATCCCACTGGAGTGCTGGCGATACGGAACGCTATTATTTCGGAACAGGATGTTGCTAGACCAATCCCGCTGGAGTGCTGGCGATACGGAACACTGTTGTTTCGGAACAGGCTGTTGCTAGACCAATCGTGTTGGAGTGCAGGCGATACGGAACACTGTTACTTCGGAACAGGCTGTTGCTAGACCAATCCCGCTGGAGTGCAGGCGATACGGAACACTGTTACTTCTGAACAGGCTGTTGCTAGACCAATCCCGCTGGAGTGCAGGCGATACGGAACACTGTTGTTTCTGAACAGACTGTTGCTAGACCATTACTGCAGGCGATAAGGAACACTGTTATTTCTGAACAGGTTGTTGCTAGGCCCATTCCACTGGAATGCAGGCGATACGGAACACTGTTGTTTCTGAACAGGTTGTTGCTAGACCAATCCCGCTGGAGTGCAGGCGATACGGAACACTGTTGTTTCTGAACAGGATGTTGCAAGGCCAATTCCACTGGAATGCAGGCGATACGGAACACTGTTGTTTCTGAACAGGCTGTTGCTAGACCAATCCTGCTGGAGTGCTGGCGATACGGAACACTGTTATTTCGGAACAGGATGTTGCTAGACCAATCCCGCTGGAGTGCAGGCGATACGGAACACTGTTATTTCTGAACAGGCTGTTGCTAGACCAATCCCGCTGGAGTGCAGGCGATACGGAACACTGTTACTTCGGAACAGGATGTTGCTAGACCAATCCCGCTGGAGTGCAGGCGATACGGAACACTGTTACTTCTGAACAGGCTGTTGCTAGACCAATCCCGCTGGAGTGCAGGCGATACGGAACACTGTTACTTCGGAACAGGCTGTTGCTAGACCAATCCCGCTGGAGTGCAGGCGATACGGAACACTGTTATTTCTGAACAGGCTGTTGCTAGACCAATCCCGTACTATTGCAGGCGATACGAAGCACTGATATTTCGGAACACTCGTGGTTCGTGAAGCAGATATTCTTATTCATTTGTCTACAATTTATTTACGTCCCGCCGACACGGATAGGTCGTATGGCGACGATGTGGCAGGAAAGAAAATGACTGTGGTCTTAATTAAGGTAAACTCCCAACACATGCCTGGTGTGAAGAATGGAAAACTACGTAAAACCATCTTCAGGGCTGTCGGCAGTGTGGTTCGAACCCACTGTGGTTGGGGGTGGTGGAATAACAGCCACGGTATCCCCTGCCTGTCGTAAGAGGCGACCGTTATTGGCCTCAGAGGCTTATAGATTGGTAGCGTGGGTTGGCAATCACAGGGCCCTTGTCTGAGTCCTGGAATTGCTTCCACTTACTTGTGTTTATCCTATCCGACCTCCCTTTGTTAACTCTTGTACGTTTCAGACGCCGATGGTATTACTTCATGAGGCCTAAGAAGTTATTCATATTCACGCCCTTCGTCTTTATTTGGCCGATACCTTCATTTTTCTAAACGTCAGCCCGTTTCATTTTTAAAGTTGAAAACATTCCTTAACAGAGTACGAAGAACGCAAAATTAAGCAAGTTCCTTAATTGCGCCGGATGTTGAAGGGCTAAAGGACCCGAAAATATTTCAAATTTTGAGTCTTGGATAGCTCTGTCAAACTAAAAACAAATTCGAAAATTACTTCTTCCCTAAACGCAGTTTCAGAAAAACTGCTTTACTTGTTTTCTTTCTTATAATAATAATAATAATAATAATAATAATAATAATAATAATAATAATAATAATAATGCTATTTGCTTTACGTCCCACTAACTACTCTTTTACGGTTTTCGGAGACGCCGAGGTGCCGGAATTTAGTCCCGCAGGAGTTCTTTTACGTGCCAGTAAATCTACCGACACGAGGCTGACGTATCTGAGCACCTTCAAATATCACCGGACTGAGCCAGGATCGAACCTGCCAAGTTGGGGTCAGAAGGCCAGCGCCTCAACCGTCTGAGCCACTCAGCCCGGCTTTGATTAAAATCCTAGCCAATTTAACTTATTTACATAATTATTTCTGTAATGTGGCGCTTTTATATTTTTTGATAAATGTCCACTTCGAAATTAGATACATGGGCTTAACTGCCTCTGTGGATCAGCGGTAGAGTGTCGACCTCCGGATCCCAAGATAGCGGGTTCAAACCCGGCAGAGGTAGTCGGATTTTTGAAGGGCGGAAAAAAGTCCATTCGACACTCCATGTCGTACGATGTCGGCATGTAAAAGATCTCTGGTGACACATTTGGTGTTTACCGGACAAAATTAATTAAAATCTCAGCCACAGACGCCCAAGAGAGTTTCGGTTTACTCGGTCTGCCATCTAGTGGGCCTAGAGTAAAACGGAACGTCGAAATTGACGAGCGTACAGCCAGATGGCGTCAAATTGAAATGTCTGCACACGGTAGCTGAGGCCATACGATTATTATTATCAACTGAAAAAATGAAATGGCGTATGGCTTTTAGTGCCGGGGTTGTCCGCAGACATGTTCGGCTCGCCAGGTGCAGGTCTTTTTTTTATTCGACTCCCGTAGGCGACCTGCGCGTCGTGATGAGGATGAAATGATGATGAGGGCAACACATACACCCAGCCCCCGTGCCAGCGAAATTAACCAGTGATGGTTAAAATTCCCGACCCTACCGGGAATCGAACCTGGGACCTCTGTGACCAAACGCCAGCAAGCTAACCATATAGCCATGGAGAAGGACGGGCGTAACTGAATCTCTGCATTGACTCACATTAGCGCTCGTAATGGTGCCAAAGTGAAACAATGTATTGACTCACATTAACGCTCATAGTGGTAGAAAAAGACAAACTGCTAATCGACCGGATAACGATAATTAAGAAAAGGGTTGTAATTTTTGGAGTAAATAAAGAATATTTCTCATACTTTATTTTACTGACCTAAAATTCGTAGCTCATATCCCTAGGATGTATTCAATATTGAGTTGCTTGCCTTAACTGTGGATTTTTTCACGTGATTAATGTTACTAGAGGATGGTTGTCCGGTTGTATTTTCTCTTAAAAGAGCAATCACGACCACTTCTCCCGAATGTAACCACGCAGTCTCTTGCTCGCTCATGAACCAATAAATGCCCATGCATTTCGTTATATCATCAATATTTATCGTTATCGGGATCTTCCCCTTCTTCGTCTGGCGTAATTAATCGAAGCAAAGAATTGAAAAAATATCTGACTGGAGTAGTTCGGAGAAAGTTGTTACTGACGACGAAGTGATTGTTACATGCTTGGCGAACCTTTACTTACTTACTTCATGAATTGTAGAACAGCTCGTAAAGTTTTAACTTCTAAACGTTAAATAGCTAGTTTACGCTACTACCTCTTTGCTCCTGACATAAACGCTTTAATTTGCAGTAATTGTACGTATTCTCCTCTTGCGCTCGTGCATCGATTCAGAATAAAATTAAATAAGGATGTTATAGTAATTGACATGCTTGATTCTCGTTCGTCGTGTTTAATGCTTGCTAATTATTATCTCCGTTACTGAAGCTGAGTCCTAGGTGCATTTTAATTGAATATAAAAGTCAAGAGAGTGCTCTTCAGAAATAAAGCCTGCAAAACCGATCAAGTCGCTGTGCGGTTTGGGTCACATAGCTATCAGCTTGCATTCGGGAGATAGTGGGTTCGAATCCCACTGTCGTGAGCCCTGAAGATGATTTTCTATGTTTTCCTATTTTCTCACCAGGTTGTACCTTAATCAAGGTCCGACTCGTTGGCTGAATGGTCAGCGTACTGACCTTCGGTTCAGAGGGTCCCGGGTTCGATTCCCGGCCGGGTCGGGGATTTTAATCGCTTCTGATTAATTCTTCTGGCTCGGGGAATGGGTGTATGTGTCCGTCCCAACACTCTCCTCTTCATATTCACACAACACACTACACTACCAACCACCACAGAAACACGCAATAGTGATTACATCCCTCCATATAGGGTTGGCGTCAGGAAGGGCATCCGGCCGTAAAACAGGGCCAAATCCACATGTGCGACACAGATCGCACCCGCGACCCCACAGGTGTGGGAAAAGCGGTAGGAAAGGAAGGAAAGGAAGGCTGTACCTTAATCAAGACTACGGTTGCTTCCTTCCAACTCCTAGCCCTTTCCTATCTCATCGTCGCATAATACCTGTATCGGCGGGACGTAGAGCAGATTGTACCAAAAAGCTGCAAGTAGATCTGATTGATCCAGTTAATGGTTTCTCTCACATGAAGAATGTATAAGGGGCAAGTCAAATGAAAACCGAACACCCGCTACAGCGTGACAACGGAACGGTTTTATTCAAAAAAGTAATTAACAAAAGCGTTAATAATTTTTTTTTTGCTAGGGGCTTTACGTCGCACCGACACAGATAGGTCTTATGGCGACGATGGGACAGGAAAGGCCTAGGAGTTGGAAGGAAGCGGCCGTGGCCTTAATTAAGGTACAGCCCCAGCATTTGCCTGGTGTGAAAATGGGAAACCACGGAAAACCATTTTCAGGGCTGCCGATAGTGGGATTCGAACCTACTATCTCCCGGATGCAATCTCACAGCCGCGCGCCTCTACGCGCACGGCCAACTCGCCCGGTCATTAATAAATTTATCCCACTGGGAGACGAGACGATCAATTCCAGTTTTGTGGAAAGAGGTAGATCGCTGTCGGATCCACAACCGCACCCAGTATTGCTTCTCCTCGTCCGAATGAAACCGATGTTCCACGAATGTCTTTCTTCCTCTGTGTTTCCCGGATGAGGCCTATAGTCCACCCTATCACATCAGGAGTAATGGCTCGATGTGCGCCCTTCTCGGAATCTCCTACGCCACGCGAGCACACTCGTCATGGACATGCAGTGTTCGTCACACAGAGCAGACATGCGACGATGAGTTTCGCGTACTCCAGCAACCTCAAGCACCAGAAAACGAACCACACTTCTCGACTCTTCTTTGCTTGCCTCCATTTCTCCAGCTGGACGAACTCACTAGACCAGTCCGCGCACCAACAAGGACATAACCCAACAACTGCGTGCATCTGTGAGTTGTCACTATGCAGTTCTCCTACCACAGCGATGGCAGTATCGATACGTAATACCAATGTTGCCTCATTTCGCGCGTAATGTGTGTTATGGCGGGTGTTTGAATTTCTTTTGATTGCCCCTTATACTTCAATTCACAGGTACGCCCAGATTTTTTTTAAACCTTTCAACACAATGAACAAAATTCCCAGCGGAATGCATGCACGGAAAGTTATCGCTGTCTATCACAGGCTGCTTCTGGCGAACTAGGTGTGATACAGTTGATATTTTGGAATCACTAGGTGGTTCAAGGCCTCGGCTAAATGTCACAGTGATAAATCTTGCGCGATTATAGCGAGTACACATACAGTTTGTGAGTGAACAGTGGAAACTGAAAAATTGCAACGTAAATGCAAATTGGCGATTTCGAACAGGGTGGCGAATGGGCGTATTTTTGAAGGTATTCAATTTTATCGAGAAGTACATTTCGATTTTTGAAAATAATCACACCCCTAAATTGCAATGCCAATATATCTCATGTTAGATGTAGAGAACGGCGTAGTTTTAATTTTAAAAAGAAACCACTTTTCCTTTTGCAAAAATTAAATGATCATGAATATGTCTCCCAGTCATGGTCATCCATCAATAGCTGCTAATTTCAGATGACAACCAGCCATAAGACATAGCCTGCACGGTTGCTAGGTAACATTGTCTGAACATCCATACTACCTTATATCACTGCCTGCACGGTTGCTAGGTAACATTGTCTGAACATCCATCCATACCTTACATCACTGCCTGCACGGTTGCTAGGTAACATTGTCTGAACATCCATCCATACCTTATATCACTGCCTGCACGGTTGCTAAGTAACATTTTCTGAACATCCATCATTACCTTACATAACCGTCTGCACGGTTGCTAAGTAACATTTTCTGAACATCCATCATTACCTTACATCACCGTCTGCACGGTTGCTAAGTAACATTGTCTGAACGTCCAACCACACCTTACATTACCGTCTGCACGGTTGCTAGGTAACATTGTCTGAACATCCATCATTACCTTACATCACCGTCTGCACGGTTGCTAAGTAACATTGTCTGAACACCCAACCATACCTTACATCATTGGCTGCACGGTTGCTAAGTAACATTGTCTGAACATCCAACCACACCTTACATTACCGTCTGCACGGTTGCTAAGTAACATTTTCTGAACATACATCATTACCTTTCATCATTGCCTGCACGGTTGCTAAGTAACATTGTCTGAACATCCAACCACACCTTACATTACCGTCTGCTCGGTTGCTAAGTAACATTGTCTGAACATCCAACCACACCTTACATTACCGTCTGTACGGTTGCTAAGTAACATTGTCTGAACACCCAACCATACCTTACATCATTGGCTGCACGGTTGCTAAGTAACATTGTCTGAACACCCAACCATACCTTACATCATTGGCTGCACGGTTGCTAGGTAACATTGTCTGAACATCCAACCTTACCTTACATCATTGCCTGCACGGTTGCTAAGTAACATTGTCTGAACATCCATCCTTACCTTACATCATTGCCTGCACGGTTGCTATGGTTACACTTCCGTCACACAGTTTGTCACGGTACGTTACACACATTTTCAGATGACCCCCCAGCCATAAGACACTAAACGAATCGTGTTATGTCCGCAGTGATTGAGACCCTGCAAGAGTATCACAAGTTTGATTATGAGACCCTTTGTAATATTCCTAAAAGTAGAAAAATATTTTCCGTATCTATAACGGTTTATGAGAATTTTGAGGTGAACAGTTTAGATGACTCACCTTGTATGTGAGCGCGCGGGTTCGCTGTTCGGGTTTGAATAGTACGAACTGTAGAGTGCAAAATTGATTCGTGTTATTTTGTGATTGAGTAAATGTGTTCTTGTTTGTGTTAATAGATAGGTTAGTGTAATTTGTAAATGTATCTAATAGGTGCCCCGGGGAGGCAAATTAGTGACAGTCGATATCAATGTATGTATAATATATCTGGCTGTTAACTGCTGCGGCACTGTATGGAGTTTATATGTGTTTAATAGCATCTCCCTGTTATCTCCGCAGTGATTGACACCTTGCAAGAGTACCACAAGTTTGATTACGAGACCCTCTGTAATATTACTAAAAGTAGAAAAAGATGTTCCATATCTATAACAGTGTAAGAGATTTTTGAGCCGAGGCCTTGAACCACGCAGTGATGCCAACATATCAACTGTATCACAACTAGTTTGCCAGAAGCAGCCTGTGATAAACAACGATAACTTTCCGTTCATGCATTCCGCAGGGAATTTTGTTCATTGCATTGAAAGGTTAAAAAAAAAATCTGGGCGTACCAATGAACTGAAGTATAAGGGACAATCAAAATAAAACCGAACACCCGCCATAACACACATTACGCGCGAAATGAGGCAACATTGGTATTACGTATCGATACCGCCATCGCTGTGGTAGGAGAACAGCACAGTGACAACTCGCTTTTGTTGGGTGATGTCAACAAAAGGAAAATCTGTGTCGATAAGTACAAAACACTGTCAGGTGCGATTAAACACACATAAACTATATATAGTGCCGGGGCAGTCAATAGCCAGATGTCATCCGAAAATACCTGCGTATTAAATATCAGCAACATTGTCCCTTTGTAGGAGATAACAGTCAACACAATTTACTGTACTGTCCCCATTTATTGGACTATTTACAGGGTGTAACAAAAAGGTATGGCCAAATTTTCAGGACACATTCCACATATGAGAAGAAAAAAATAGGCTGTATGGACATAGGTCCAGAAACTCTTTATTTCCATGTTCGAACTAATTTACTATAATTCTACGTAGTAAATTGGCTCTGGAGAGGGCGCGTCACGCTCTTTTCGACCGGGTTCAGAGATAAATGTTTATAATTCTTAACGCAGTGGGCCGCTAGCTTCCATCGCCTCACTACCTTACATGACACTCATCCACTATCAGTGTGCGTAAACAATTCACCCCTCATGCTCCTCAGTTTCAGCCTAAGTGAATTTTTGACGGACACGGTCTGAAACTCCTGGCGCGCCCCATGACGTATGCGTGTTTATCAGTTAAGTTTTACTTTATTTTTTCAGCTAATATACCAAGAATGTGTCAGTTTGGTTTGATTTTCGAGTAAAATAGTGCCTTCCTATATAGTGAAGTCCAATGCATCACGGATAGAAACAGGGAAAGAGAAATCGAAAGACTTACAAAGAGCGTTACTCAGTTTCACGCGTCAAGATACCTTTGAACATTATTTACAAGTTCGAGCAAAATTATATTCTAATTCGTGACATTAAAAATAGTTTTCTCTTAATTAGTGCAATTTTTCATGACCCGGCCTGAAACATCGCACGCGCGTCCTCGCGGGATTATTTTTACGCGCCCTCTCCAGGGTTAATAATGGGAAACATACAGGAACAGAACGTACCAGGACACAACATCAAACTCTTCGTTATATGAAATGTTTAAAATGCCCTCTGATAGCATTGAAACTTGCATCAACCCACCGTCGCAGTGAGTAGCGGTTGCAGAACGTATCCCTGAAGTATTGCGCATGGTTTCGCAGCCTGTCACAATACAGGCACGAAGACTCCTTGCATCTTGTACCGGGGTTCTATATGGTATAGTTGTTGCAGTTTCCTCGTTAACACACGGCACGCTTCTGAAGTCTACACTGCGGTCCACGTGGAGTCTGTCATTTAGCAGGGAAGCACGCTACTGGCCAAGAGTCGTCTGCTATTGGTCAACAGTAGAAACACCTGTGGATCAGTGGTAGAGAATCAGCCTCCGAATCCCAAGATAGCGGGTTCAAACCCGGCAGAGATAGTCGGATTTTTGAAGGTCGGAAAAAAGTCCATTCGACGCTCCATACTGTACGATGTCGGCATGTAAAAGATCTCTGGTGACACATTTGATGTTTATCCGACAAAATTAATTAAATCTCACCCATAGACGCCCAAGAGAGTTTCGGTTTACTCGGTCTGCCATCTAGTAGGCCTAGAGTAAAATGGAACGTCGAAATTGACGAGCAGACAGCCAGATGGCGTCAATTCGAAATGTCTGTACACCGTAGCTGAGGCCATATTATTATTATTATTTTTTTTTCTAGTTGCTTTACGTCGCACCGACACAGATAGGTCTTATGGCGACGATAGGACAGGGAAGGCCTAGGAATGGGAAGGAAGCGGCCGTGGCCTTAATTAAGGTACAGCCCCAGCATTTGCCTGGTGTGAAAATGGGAAACCACGGAAAAACCATTTTCAGGGCTGCCGACAGTGGGGTTCGAACCTACTATCTCCCGAATACTGGATACTGGCCGCACTTAAGCGACTGCAGCTGTCGAGCTCGGTTTTTTAATTATTATTATTATTATTATTATTATTATTATTATTATTACCCACAAGGCAGCCGTATATGAATCAGCTGCTATTGGTGATCTTCAAATTATTCATTACAACATTGTAAGGATCAGTGCAGCATTTCGTTTGTTCATGAATATTGGCAAGACTAAGCTGATTACATTTTTGAAAACACCAAAGCAGGCCTTTCCGCAATTATTTAGCAGGTATCTTCCTTCAAATACCTTGGGTCTAAGAGACTGAGCTTTGCGATCCCCAGAATGAAATATCCAGAATTGGGCAAGCCAAAAATTTGTTCAACAGTATGAGTATCCTATTTACCAGTAGAGATTTCAAATTTCACCTCCGAGTTCGGATGTTGCGATGCTATGTTTTCCCTGCCCTTCTTATGGTTTTGAAGGCTGAGTGCTCTGCTCTTTGCTGGAGAGGCGGATTGGAGCTTTCGGAAGAATGCTTCAAATATCCTGGGTAGAAAGGAAGACCAATGAGGAAGTCCTCAACTTGCTAAATAAGAAAAGAGAACTTCTAACAACCGTCAAGGAGCGAAAGCTCAGGCACATCATGAGAGGTGAAAGATATGAACTTCTCCGACTCATCATGGAGGGGGAAATTGAAGGAAAATGATCTGTAGGGAGACGGAGAAATTTCTGGCTTAAAGACTTGCGTCGCTGGTATGGACGAACTTCCATCGAACTCTTTCGAACCGCTGTTTTCCGATTTATCAAATCAATTGGCTCACCATCCTTCGTCGGGAGACGGCATCCGAAGAAGAAGAAGAAGAAGAAGAAGAAGAAGGAGGAGAAGAAGAAGAAGAAGAAGAAGAAGAAGAAGCTATTGGTCAGCGGTCGAACGGGCAGTCGTTAACGAGGAACTGCGAGAACATCTTCTTCTTGTACCGTTTTTGCCATACTTGTGGGGTCGCGGGTGCGAAATGTGTCACACATGTGGATTTGGCCCTGTTTTCTGGCCGGAAGCCCATCCTGACTCCAACCCAACCCTATGTGGAGGGATGTAAACACTATAGCGTGTTTCTGTGATGGTTGTTAGAGTGCAGTGTTGTGTGTATTTGAAGGCGAGAGCATTGGGATATACACCCAGTACCGAGCCAGAATAATTAATCAGGCGCAATTAAAATCTCCGACCCTGTCGGGAATCGAACTCGGAAGCCTCGACCGAACGCCTCAACGTTGACCATTCAGCCGAGGAGTCTGGCACACCCGTTCCCAGACTCTGACCAAATAACACGCTTCTCACCACTGCAACAACGGCAACATCAGTTTTGTTACGAACACGCTGTTTTTACCCCTACCATTCACCTACAGCCTTATCCACGAGAAGAAAAAAACAAGATAGAGAATGCGAAATAATTATGTCCCAGGGTTTCTAGCTAGAGAATACGCACAACCCCTCGTCGCTCTAATGCAAGCCACACGGCCCATTGTGAAGGGACTCTTAGCGTTGTTTGCTTTCCTTACAAAAGGAGCCTTCAAGAAAAGAAGCTTACGAATTTTGTGACCTGAATAAGAAGGAATCATTCGCGGTATTCGGTAGGCGTGTCCTCAAATACGTGCCCATAGCACAGTAACATAGTTAAGTTTTTATGAGGAGACCTCGGATTTTTAGCTAGTGATGAATTTGAGTGCGAACGAATTTGGTTAGTATCTAGTTTCATCCTGCCTGCTCTTTCGCAATGTAGTGAGAGTAGCATAAACTCTAGGGGTTCTAATGGACCAACCCCCCTACTGTATATGCAAACCTCATAGCATAACCGTTGCGCAGTGCAGTGTATACTTTTTACATTCTAACCCATTACTGCCTAAAATGTACGGGCTCCAATTGAGGCGCCGAGATCAAAAACGGGACATTTCACTGAATAATAGTTTCGAGATATATCAATTCTTTTATATAATTCTAAATAATAAAATTACTACATGCTCTTTACGAAGGTTAAAGTCATATACCAAAATGTGTAATCATATAATAAGGGTACGTACTGGGAAATTAATATGGAAAATGACTGTCATGTCCCGTTTTTTATTTAAACAACACTAATATTACCAAAAAATGAAGTATAACTCAGATATTTGTATAATTTTATAGTAAAATGTGATGAAATCATTTAAACATATTGATACACATTCTCATAAGTGTACAAACATGGATCTAATAATAATAATAATAATAATAATAATAATAATAATAATAATAATAATAATAATAATAATAATAATGATAATACCCTTAAGACGTCATAAAATGTATAGCAAAAATTTAGTCTGCACATTTGTTGATTTCAAAAGTTCCTATGATTTATTGATAGCGAATCACTCTTCCAAATAGTCAAATAACAAGTTTTAGACATGAAAACACTTGCAATTATAAAACAAACATTCACAGCCACGAAGTTCAAAGTTAAATTCAGGGAGAAAATCTCAGATTCCTTGATACCAAAACGGGAGTAAGACAAGGAGATGGAGTGTCTCCTTTACTTTTCAACAGTGTCCTTGAAAAGGTGAGGCAAGAATGACGCAAACGGAAATCAGCCCTAAATATTTACCAAGCAATCACTTTAGACAAAGGAAAATTAGCGATAGATTGCCTAGCATTTGCAGGTGACCTAGCAGTCTTAACTCGAAACATTTCAAGAGCCCAAAATCATATTGAACTCCGGAGAGAAACTGCGAGGAAAATCTCCCTCCAGATGTCTTTTGAAAAGACAGAACACATGACTTGCAACAAACAAGCTCTAAAAATCAGACGGGCAAAATATGACAAAATTAAACGAGTATCACAATTTAATATATCTTCGTGAAACAATTCAGGAAAGTGGACTCTGAACAGAAACCAACGAAATTTAATAGCCAAAGTTGGAAAATGCTTATCGTGTAACCCAAAATATCCACAACAGAAAATGGATCTCCAAGCTAAGACATTACAATACAGTAATTAAACCACCATGCTTCTATGGATCAGAAATGCTAATTTTGAACAGGAAAGCTGACATTGAAAACGTTGAGAATAAGGAACGGAAAATCATAAAAAAAAATTTAGACCCAGAACTCGCAGAACTCAGAGGTAGACAGGAAATCAAACAATACACAAATATTCACAGTGGCATTTGGAAGCGCAGGTTACGATTCTCTGCACATATTTAAAAACATGCCCCAGGCAGACTTACAAATCAATAGTCGAATTTTATGAAAACAGGAGGAAAGCCAAAACAGACACAATGGCATGGATTGGCGAAATTAAAACTAGCAAATGTCCAAAACTGAGTAATCTTGAGATACAAATTTCACAAATGGCAAGCTGACCAAGCGGAGAGACCAAAGAAGAAGACTGGAACAACCTGGTCTGAAGGCAAAGGAAGCCGACAATAAAAGAAGGAAAGAAATGTGGTCACAAAGGAAGGCAAATGTACGACCCTAAGTAATTTGCATAGTCCTAATGGGCCCATTCTCGAATATATATATATATATATTCATAAATAATAATAATAATAATAATAATAATAATAATAATAATAATAATAATAATAATAATAATAAGAAGAAGAAGAAGAAGAAGAAGAAGAAGAAGAAGAAGAAGAACGTGCCAGTTGATGTCTATTTGGTGAATGAATAAAAAATTATTTAATTCGTTGTAAAATTACCTATGTATAGGATTATAACATTCTCTTTCTTCTTCACCGAGCGACTTTTCCGTGCCGTTGGGTGTACGCAGCTGTGAGCTTTTATTCGGGAGATAGTGGGTTCGAACCCCACTGTCGTTACATGCTCGGGCTGAACCTCAATTAAGGCCACGGCCGCTTTCTTCCAACTTCTAGTCCTTTCCTATCCCATCGTTGTTATAACACCTATCTGTGTTGGGGCTGCGTAAGGCCAATTGTAATATATATATATATATACTATTTCCTACGTGCCTAGGATTATGATGGATCATATCTGAAGTTGTGAATTTCGATAAAATTCCCGTGTTCTTTTTCCTTATTCTAGATCTGGTCACCCTAAGCTACTGACAGTGCGTAGTCGTAATGCTCCGTATCTGAGTGAGAGATCTGTGGAAGGTGTTGCTGTCCAGCCTCAGTGTTCTGGCTCTCCGCCACATCACTTAACTACTGCACTCTTGAAATAGTCTCCACATGCTCGTAACTCAGGGAACCCGCTCATACCAACCTCAACTTCTATAACAGGCACATGAATAAATTGAATGCTACCTACTGGCTTTGTAACTTACTCGCTCTGTCTCCACTTACAAATTACAAAGATGTGAAGCTTTCAAATGAAGCACCTGTTTTTCTAATAGAGATCGTCGATCTTTCTAACGTAGACTTACGTTCCTCGATAACGGGTTACATGGAAAGAAAATGAAATGCACTTTTAGTGTTTGGGTAGAACGGGCATATCGCTGAGAATATGTAACTTACGATTATGTTTAATGTCTCATTTGACAGATAAAAGAGGCTACCAGTTGTAAAAAAAAAAAAAAAAAAAAAAAACATCTGAAACGTACTTTCATGAAATAGCGCTTCAGAGTAAGGCAAAATTTGTGCTAACACGCGTACTCTGTTATTTATAAGATGGTGCTGTGTTGACTGTTGAGTCGCGCGCTCAGTTGGAGGTTACCTGTAGAGCCCGGAATTTGATGCATTAATAGGTTAGTATGCAAACTTACAGAAGCGAGCAGCAAGTATAGTCTACTTTTACAACGATTATGCTATGGGGTTTGCATAAACAGTAGGGGTACGGTCCATCAGAACCTCTATAATTTATGTTACTCTTGCTACATTATGGAAGAGCGGGTGGCCGACACTTTGTACTAAATTGCAGTAGTTTGCAATCAATCCTGTTACTGCATAAAAATCCGGGCTTTGGTTATCTGTCGTTGTGAATACATCGTGGTCATTTGTATAGAATAATCATTTTAATAATGGAAAAGAAAGATTTGATTAGGATTCGGGAAAAACGTGCTAAAGAAACAGTTCAAACTAGAAAAGTTTATGATGAAGGCATAATAGAAATGAAACGAAAAGGGCGTAACAGGCGTTGCTATGTGAAATTGAAATAGTGAAAACAAGTTACAATAACTACTTTGAAGTTACTCGTGTGTGGCTAGGGGCGCGCAGCTGTGAGCTCGTATCCGGGAGATAGTAGGTTCGAACCCCACTGTCGGCAGCCCTGAAAATGGTTTTCCGTGGTTTCCCATTTTCACGCCAGGCAAATGTTGGGACTGTACCTTAATTAAGGCCACGGCCGCTTCCTTCCCATTCCTAGGCCGTTCCTGTCCCATCGTCGCCGTAAGACCTATCTGTGTCGGTGTCGAAGTTACTCGTAACATTACTCGTGAACACGCACACGCATCGATAGTCTGCCCGCAGACTGCAATACGAAAAGGTTTCGTAGACACCCACATTTCATACTCACGTATGTTACAAGTGGCAACGGCCATACCATGTTGAATAACATCGGTTCTCGTCCGATCACCGCAGTTAGGCAACATTGGTCGTGGGCAGTACTTGGATGGGTGACCGCGTGGGAATACCAAAATTTTACAACTGCTATAGGAAACTGACGGTTGCTGAGTGTCATCAGATGCGGACCTAGAAGCGCAGTCTTACCAGCGTACAGTTACAGTACAGAAAGAGTAGTGAATTGAAGTACGAGGTCAAGTCAATAAATATTTGCAATTTTGCTCTAATTGCCTTGAGATTGGCTCTATGGCGTTGAGTGCTCACCGACCTAGATGGCACCGTTCATATGCAGAACCATGGCTAATGTGCATAAGGTTTGCCACGTCATCAACAGTCACTCCTCTGTTATTCAGGATGATATCGCGCACGCGGCATGAGTTACGGTTGCAGATGGACGCCCGCTTGCGCAACCCCCTTTGAACTGTTCAGTCCACTGGTAAACACTTCGCTGTGACAAAACATAGTCCCCGTATTGTGCTAAAAGTCTTCTATGAATTTCCGTTCCTGTTACACCCTTAGACCACACACAAAAAAGAAAAAGCGGATTGCGGAACGGTGTTCTCCCTTGGTGCAAACAGGCCATCTTTCCGTCGCAACAGTGCAACCTGCACTGATCTGATAACGCTGAGACACAGACAACGGTGCCTTCTAGCGGGTGGTGAGCACACAAGACTACTGAGCAAACGTAAGGACAATTATAGCAAAATTGGAGATGCTTATTGACTTGCCTACGTATACATCTTGGCTTTATCTTCCTACCACTACAACTAGCAATTGGTGACCCATAAATTATCCACCCCTATTATCCATGCCCTGTATTACGGACGGCATTTATGATCTGAAAAATCTTCGCACTCGTACACACCGAAATATATTCAGACCTTCAGATACCACGGGCTTCAGCTGGGATCGAACCTGCCAATTTGGGTTCAGAAAGTCTGAACTCTACTCTCTAAGCCGCTCAGTCCACCGAGAATCTACTTAAAGAAAACCTGGACATGTGAATCCACCATCCAGACTGTAGCAGACTCAGTACTCGTTATCAACAATCACACTATTACCTGTATTCCGTGACATGACTCTGAAAATGCTTAAAATTTCAATAAAAGGAAGGACAGGAAGTCCAACAGATAACCATAACCATATAACGAATTACGAATTTCACTTCATCAAATAAAATATATTTAAACTTAAAAGAGCATAAAAAGGCGAAATTACGACATTATAACACAGTAGTTAAAACATTATCACTTCATGCATCTGAAACTATTATAATTGGTGGCAGATCTCAAATAAAGATGATCGAAAAACAGGTAAGAAAAATCCCGAAAAAATCTTAGGACCAAAATACGAAAATGGAATTTGGATGAAAGCGAAAGTTTTATATTTACATTTTGGAGAGTCCACTGACAACTGAGCCTGTAAAATATGCCCTCAGTTCGTACGTCAAACGGTTTTGGGGGAATGATTATTTATTTTCTGGTCTAACACTCATTTGAACACCATACGGAATAATTTTAATGTTTTAAACCCTATCTTATTTAACATCTAGGGCGTAAAAGCGATCCACCTGTAAATTTTTATTTTGTACATCGAACAGTAATGGAGGAATGAATGTGATTTAAGGGGTGAATGTTTTTAAATATGTATTAACATCTAGGACATAGAAGACCACCTTTCATTTAAAAAAATGAGTTCGTGCCTGAAACTGGTTCGGAATAATGGATGATGTGTTTTTGAGAGTCAGCCATCTACGGTAATCTCCTTAGGGGAGAACTATTTTGAAGTATACGATATTTTACACCTACGACATAAAAGAAGAAACTTCTCGTAAAATTACAACATTGTGCGTCAAATGGTTGTGGAGGGATAAATAATTTCATTTACTGAGTTAACCTCATTTAGCGGTGGAACGTTTAGAAATATTTCCTATTTCGCACCTAGGATTTTAAATATATACTGACCGCTATTCGGAATTTTGTCTTCGTACATTAAACCGTTTCAAAGAAAGGAATGAACTTCGCAATTCAAACGGTTTCATGAAAATGAAAATACACAGCCTGTTTCCCGTCATTTGACCAGGTCAGGAATGGAATGAATGAAGCCCCCATCTAGCGGTAAAATTATATTGGAGAGTGTTGAATTGAAAAAAATATGACGGGAAAAAGCGGAGTACCCGGAGAAAAACCTGCCCCGTCTCCGCTTTGTCCAGCACCAATCTCACATGGAGTGACCGGGATTTGAACCACGGTACCCAGCGGTGAGAGGCCGGCGCGCTGCCACCTGAGCCACGAAGGCACTTCAAACGCTTTCATATAAGTGCATATTTTTGTCATCATTCCTCACCCCTCCCACCAGCCAAAACCTCTTAGGGGTGTATTCTTTTAAGTCCACTTGTTATTTATATCCTTATAAAAAGAATTCGACTCCTTTTACACCCCTCTTAAGTTGTTTCCAAGCCCTCACCCCCTTTCCATCAAAATACGGTTTAAAGGAGATTCCAAATACCAATTTTCACGTCATTAACATCCTTGGCCTTTGAGATATAAGTATCACATACAAAGAATTAAATGCATTTTCCAATTCATTTACCCCACCCCCTAAACTGGATTTTCCGAAAACAAAAGAATACGTCTTTCTTTATTTGTACAAATACGATTTTCACGTCTGTAAGATCTTCAGTATTTTATATATAAGTATGCTCATAAAAAAAAAAAAGAATTCAACAATTTCTTCACTTCTTTTCACCCACCCGACTCTCTTAAGTGGACTTTCCGAAAACAAAAACATTGATGTTTCCTAATTTTTAAAGAAGTTTCCAAATAAAAATGTTCATGCCTGTAACATTTTCAGTTTTTGATAGATATAAGTATCCTCATAACAAGAATTCAACCCCTTTTTCCGTCCTGTTTACCACCTCCCCCCCCCCCCTTAATTGGATTTTTCGAAAACAAAAACATATGTATTTCTTTATTTTTAAAGGATATTCTAAATTCTAATTTTCACGTGTAACATCTTCAGTTTTTGAGATACCAGTATCCTAATAAAAATATTTCAACCCCTTTTTGGGTCCTCCCCCCATAAGTGTATTTTCCGAAAACAAAAATTAAGTATTACTTTATTTTTACAAAAAGATTAAAAATAGAAAATTTTACGTCTGTAACATGTTAAGTTTTTGAGGTATACTGTAGATATGCTCATTTTTAAAATTCACCCACCTTAGCATTTCCCCTTAAGTGGATTAAAAAACAAGAGAAGAAAAAAGTCTTAATAAGTTCAAACGCGCTCCTTAGTTGGGCATAACGAATCAAGAAATAAGTAAAACCATATCAACATTTTTTGTTATTAGTTCGGCTATGATTTAGTTTCCTTCAATTTTATTCCGGTTTTTTGTGTATTATTGTAGTAGTTTAAATTTTAAATTCCATTAGGCCTATACCTATTATTATTATTATTATTATTATTATTATTATTATTATTATTATTATTATTATTATTATCTCCAATCTCGAATATTGTGTCCCGTTTACAGGCGCTCGCTGGATGGAATGATGTTTCTAAATCTCCTACTCTGCTCTGCGGTGTGAGTGTTTATTGGTGATCCTTCAGAGCTGCGCTAGACCTTGTTGGTGACACAATGATGGAATTATAAGGTCTGGACTGCTCGACGCGTTGAAAGGAATTTCGTTGCGCTATGTGGTAGAACCGTACAAAGCGAGAATATTGTGGCCAGCCTGTGTAATAGTATCGTCACTTTGCAGACATTCCTTGCGCAAGCCACTTAGTGCTGTCACAAGATTAGCTTCTCTTTGTCCAGTCGGACATTATTAATACGGCTGTTTAAGGAAGCAAGGACAGAGCCCCTATCTTACATTCCACCTGTCGACACACCCAACCGTTATACATCTATACATCTGTCTATTTAATTAATTTATTTTATTAACATGGGTTTGCGCCGCCCTATCACCGCTGGGTTCCGTGATTGCTGGAGAAAGCGGAGGCGGGACAGGATTTTCTCCGGATACTCCGGTTTTTTCTGTCGCCCTTAATTTCAGTGACACTTTCCAATATCGTTTCATTTCACCTGTCAGTCATTGATCATTGCCCCAAAGAAGTGTGACAGGCTCGGCACAATTCCTGTCCTCGCCGCAAGACGGGGGCTTCTTTCATTCCATTCCTGATCCAGTCGAATCTGGGAACAGGCTGTGATTTTCAATTTTCGTGTGCTTTTGGGCTGAGGATCTGTCTGGAATTAGAATCATCAATTTTGTGTGGAAAGATATCAGACACCGTGGTAACCAGGCAACCGGTGTTCGTCATCTTCTTCCTCACGTTATTACACTGCCTTCTATATACAGTAGGTACAATAATGGCGCCGTGCTTTAAACGAGTTTCCACTGTCCGACTGGCATTTTATCTAGGGCACAGAAGGCCTCTTACACACGGTAACGGCATCGAAGGCAGCGTAATTAGTCTCATAATATGTACTGTATCCTGAAAATATCTTGGACCATAAATAGGTGTGCTAACTCAGGGAAAACATTTTTGGACTTAGATCTTGATACGTGGGGCTACCTTGTGAGATGGCATGGGAATGTTGCCTGCTGGATCAGCTGCCATATTGTTGGACGTCGATCTTGATAGGTGGGCTACCATGTGACATTACAGGGAATGCTGTGTGCTGGATCAGCTGCCATATTGTTGGACGTAGATCTTGATAGGTGGGGCTACCTTGTGACATTACAGGGAATGCTGTGTGCTGGATCAGCTGCCATATTGTTGGACGTCGATCTTGATAGGTGGGGCTACCTTGTGACATTACAGGGAATGCTGTGTGCTGGATCAGCTGCCATATTGTTGGACGTCGATCTTGATAGGTGGGGATACCTTGTGATATGGCATGGGAATGTTGCCTGCTAGATCAGCTGCCATATTGTTGGACGTAGATCTTGATAGGTGCGGCTATCTTGTGACATGACATGGGAATGTTGGCTGCTGGGTCAGCTCTCATATTGTTGGACGTAGATCTTGATAGGTGCGGCTATCTTGAGGTATGACATGGGAATGTTGCCTGCTGGGTCAGCTGCCATATTGTTGGACGTAGATCTTGATAGGTAGGGATGTCTTGTGACATGGCATGGGAATGTTGGCTGCTGAGTCAGCTCTCATATTGTTGGACGTAGATCTTGATAGGTGCGGCTATCTTGAGGTATGACATGGGAATGCTGTGTGCTGGATCAGATGCCATATTGTTGGACGTAGATCTTGATAGGTGCGGCTATCTTGTGACATGACATGGGAATGTTGGCTGCTGGGTCAGCTCTCATATTGTTGGACGTAGATCTTGATAGGTGCGGCTATCTTGAGGTATGACATGGGAATGTTGACTGCTGGATCAGCTGCCATATTGTAGGACGTCGACCTTGGTAGGTGGGGCTATCTTGAGGTTTTTCATGGGAATATTGTGTGCTGGATCAGCTGCAGTATTGTTGGACATAGATGATGGTGCTACATATTTCTTTCGATTTATTGGAATTATTTCTTTCCCCTATGGGTAGAGTTATGTTTCATGGTCTGAAATACAATATTGTGTAGAATGTCTAGTAGGCCAGATACATTTTACCGTAAGGGGAGTTCACGTAGGTACACATTACCCGCAGTCATAACGACTTTTCTCCAGATTTTTGCCGAATGTTCTGCGTCGCAGCCTTCGGTTTGTAGGGTCCTTATTTTGATTCCTGCGTCGGGAATTTTAACCGCATCTAATTTCTTCCTGTGGCTCGGGGAATGGATGTTAGTGTTTGTCCTAGCCCACTCCTCTTCATATACACACAAGACAGCACACTACTAAGCACCGCAGAAGCACGCAATAGTGAATACGTACATTCTTCGACATAGGTCTGGCATCAGGAAGGGCATCCGACTGTAAAACAGGGCCGAGTCCACATGTATTTCACAATTCACACACACTAGCCCATCATACTGTGAGAAAAGCGGTAGCAGCATATGGTGATATATATTTATTTATTTATTTATTTATTTATTTATTTATTTATTTATTTATTTATTTATTTATTTATTTATTCGTGGCTACGTTAGGGCTCATGGTCTTCTCTAAAACGTTGCAATCTTCTATATATATTGTGACTCCTAACTGTCTGACTTAATTACAAATATTATAAAACTGCATTTAAAATGGAAAATCTGAATATTTACATTTAGAATGGAAATTCTGAAAATTAACATTCATTAAATAAAATACACACTCGTCGGACCTTGTACTCACACTTACTTGTTACCTGCTTACTTACACATACGTTATTTGAAGGGCGCCAGCTGCCACTCAGTGCAGCAATAATAGAATGAGACTCTTGACTATCTCTAGGGTGTGGGGTAATAAGCTTACTTTTGACAACATACCATGTAAGTTCTGGGAAAAGGAGATTGGCGTTCGGTTTCCCCATTAATTTTGAGGTTAAGATATTTTACTGTCAATGAAATGAAACTATGAATTCGTTTGATAGAACAATATATATTCTTTAAATAATATATCAAAAATAGTGAGTCTTGTTGCGATAAAACAGATGAGAATATGAAATTATGACATTGCAACTGAAAGAAACTAGGCATGAATTTGAATTCTTCTTGACCGGACATTTAACAATTTATACGAAATATTTCCCTCACTGATTCACTTGACTGTACCTTCAACACTTTGAGTGTAATTACGACGTAATCCATTGATCTGGTGTTTACTGTAGATGTGTCACGCCTAACTTGGTGATACATCCTTGTGACTGCTTCTTCTCCATATCATCTGACTTCTTTGTAAGTCAATATGGTATTACCTCTTGGCAGGTTCAGGGTTGCCCTCTCTGACTCCATGGTAAGCCCTTTCGTCCGTGTCTTCAACTAAGTGACCGACCAACCTTTGGCCTCACTCTCTCAATGACCAATAATTAATGGCTCACTGAGTCTTCTCCATCTCTCGTTCACACTCGTTGACTGACCGACTGAGGCCTCTTCATCTAGTAGACTTGTTCACTGTACTGCTTCCGTTTAAATAATGACTGACGCTACAATGTGCATCCACCTTATATAGACGTTGGTTGACACAGCTACGTAATCTCCAGAAATAACAATGACATACTCCCACCTACGCGACAGATATTACATACATTGGTGAAATAGCCCGGGGCGGCCGACTCTCTGAGCGCATTGCTAAATAAATACGATGACGTAGCCTTGAAGTGGCGATGACTTGGCAGAATCGCCAGTGGTATAGTAATATAACAACGTCACTTCCACATCTGATACATCGAAACTCTCACTGTACAGGTATTTAATGATAATCTACATATACGTATATATGCATACATCTAAGTACAATCTTGCAAGCAACAGGCATTGCAAAATCGAATTAAATAAGACTGATAATTACAATAATAGTAACAATATCACAGATAACATAATAATAATACTGACATAATAATAATAATAATAATAATCATAATAATAATAATAATAATAATAAAATACACATAAAATCATACAATAATAAAAATACAGATATCATCTTGTAACGGGATTTGAACCGTTACAATTCGCCTCCCTCATAAATAAATCGAAGAACAAAGAATCGATTGATTTATGAACAACATAATATAAATATAACACTGACACATATAAACACTTTAAATGAGTATACAACAATAATTTTCTTTCTCAACATCCATACATTTTATAAAATATCAAAGGTATGAGAATTTTTCTCTCACATTGTCATCGCAGAAAACTGTCCAGTGTCCCATTCTCATACAATACACAAGAGCATAGCCCTTAATTTAACACACACAGGTAATTTTCAATCAATATACAACATTCTTCTCCTTTTTTTAACATATCAAAATATTTTGTGAAAATTCACTTATATGAGAACTTTTCTCGCATATTGTTATCGCAGATAACTGTTCAATATCTTGTTCTCCGCCTTTTGCCACACAACACATGACAATGTAGCACTTATTCTTCCAATACACCAATACGACATTTGGTTCACACGCAAATTCATGTATGTTAGTTTTATTTTGCCAGTTTCTTACAAAATTAATCATCTTATTCTTATCTCAACAAATCTCACGTGAAGTACTTCCTTACATGTATAATACTATAAATAGCGACAATATCCCCTTCCTGACCTTTAAGGAATATGCACACTTCCCGATACGGTTCACAATTGTGAAATACCCCTGATACAAAAATATAACTTCAACATATTTCCCGCCTCTGCAGATGATGAAATGGAACTCGGAGTAGCACTCTGTCACTCAAACAATCAATTTTGCCCTTATAAACTTACATATCTCAATAAATCATATCCTCCTTGGAAACAATCATTAAAGAATCAATACTATGGCTACAAGATGGTTCAATTATTCCGTAATCCAGCATAATGTTTATTTGTTCTTAAACTCCACTAGCATTTTTTAAGTTGAATGGTGTACTTACCTCCCACAAATGATGAATGGTCATGTACTACAAATTTATGTTCATATACGTGTTCTTCCTCACTTACTACTAAATACATCTCGATGCTTACCTAACATCGAACACAATTACTCCTCCTGTAATTCACTCAAATTACCTCACGTCACTGCCTCATACCGTCTATCCCTCGGTTACTGGTCGTACAGGCACGTAACACACCCAACACATTTCCTCTCACTAGGAACACCTTCATCTTACCTCTCATATATCTTCAAAGAACACACGTTACCCAAACACTTACCTCAGACCATCATAATTACCACGTACTTCTTTGCTAGTTACCTCCAAGAACAAACACACACTACCCAAATCAAAGTCTATTCTACTTCCATGATTTGCAACCAAGTCAGCCCCCAAAATAACCGAATACACAAGTTTTGGTACAACAAGGCGTGGCTGAAACTTACAATTATCTTCAATTATGATTGGTACCGCTATCATTTTATTTACTCACTTTGACTTACCCAACGGCTGTTATAATATTACCTTCTTCATATCACAATTTCCATCATCGGAGTTACTAATTCACTACTTACATCATATTCTCGGTATCACAAGTACATTCATCACTTAACAGAACACTTCTTACGTCTAACATACTGCTACCATTAATTACTTCATTATCTACGACTACGTCATTACTTAAATATCTCACTTAACATTACTTAGGTCACAATCACACTACTCTTAAATTTACTTTCACTACATAACTACTTATACTAAATACCTGTTCATCTACTACCTTCAGCCTGTCTACTTAACTTACGCGATTCCCTGTGAATCTGAAATACTCTGGCTCGATAACGACACCTTGATAACCTTCATATTCGGCTTATCATAGTCCCTCTGATAACTCATATCCGTACGCCTCCCATCTTCCGATTCTCTCTGATTACTCTTCTGACCTTCTCTCTCATAACTCAAATACATACGCCTCCCATCTTCCGATACTCTTTGATTACTCTTCTGATCCTCTCTCTCACAACTCAAATCCATACGCCTCCCATCTTCCGATTCTCTCTCGTTACTCTTCTGACCACTACCACCATCAACACAACTATTAATCCTCTGCGGATCATGATCACCCCCTATCCTCTGATACACGGCTAACATTTTCCCCCTTCTCTCTACTATACTACTTTCCCCAGACATCATGCGTTCTCTCTCACGCGCGCGCCCTTCCACACATTCCTTCCAAAGCCTGTCAATGAAATTTTCTCTAAATTCTCCCAAATTAGACATATTATCCCAGTACACTCGAAACCATATTTTACTTTCACCGATAAAAACATTCGACAAGATTTCCACCACGTATTCCCATTCAATAACATTATTCCTCAACTTACTTGCAAATCTTTTCTCAACTACTTTTACAAATTCCATAGAATCAAACTGTTTTCCAGAAAACCTGGTTAAATCACGATCCCTACTGAACAAACCACTCGCTACTATCACCTCACCCGCCGTATTACCTGTACATTCTTGCCGTATCACTTCCTGGCAACTCAACATTTCCTCTTCCGCTCCTCTCTCAGCATTTTCTTCCACTATTCTCACTTCTTCCTGCAATTCTTCCTCGCTCTCTCTCACCTGCTGTGATAGCGTTTCCTGTTCGTTCCGTAGTTCACTGACTTCCACAAGTTTGCTTTCAATTTGTTCAATTCTACTAATCTGTTCCCTCGTATCTTCCCTAACTGCATTGCAAATCTTGTCCAATCCTTCCTCGACTACGTCATGAATTCCTTCCCGATTACTAGAACTTTTATCACTTAATTCTACGATATTCTCTGTACATATTTCTTTGACTTGCTCGGTCTGAATATGAATATTGCTCCGATTCAACTTCATTTCACCTTCTCTACGGTCAACACACTCTTTGTTTAACTTATTTTCTAACTTGCATATTTGACTAGTTACCTCTACTATCTTAGTATTTATTTTAGAATTTAGTGATTCACTTAGCCCATCTATTTTATCATTAATCGCACTGTTACCATTAATCAATTCTTCGATTTTACTACTTAGAGAGTTAATCTGTTTATTACAATTTTCATTTTTTTTTGCTATGGCCTTTACGTCGCACCGACACAGATAGGTCTTATGGCGACGATGGGATAGGAAAGGCCTAGGAGTTGGAAGGAAGCGGCCGTGGCCTTAATTAAGGTACAGCCCCAGCATTTGCCTGGTGTGAAAATGGGAAACCACGGAAAACCATTTTCAGGGCTGCCGATAGTGGGATTCGAACCTACTATCTTCCGGATGCAAGCTCACAGCCACGCGCCTCTACACGCACGGCCAACTCGCCCGGTACAATTTTCATTACTATTGTCAATTAATTCTTTCATCTCTTTCTTATTATTTTCATTACTAATACCAATCATTTCTTCCATTTTATTACTTATCTCTTTTTTACTATTTTCGTTACTACTAATTAGTTGTTCCATTTTACTACTTAGAGAGTTAATCTGTTTATTACAATTTTCATTATTAGTACTAATTAATTATTTTATCTCTTTATTATTTTCACTACTACTACTACTAAAAAATTCTTTCATCTCTTTCTTATTATTTTCACTATTAGTATCAATCTTTTCCTCCATTCGACTACTTATTTGTTTACTTATTTTTTCGCCGCTACTACTAATTAATTCTTTCATTTCTTTCATCTCTACCTTCCTATTTTCACTCAGTTTTTTACTTTCATTACTGATCTCGGTAAATTTGGCCATCAGCAAATTTAGAATATCTTGGTTCATTCCCCCCGCGATTTCCTTTTGGGTTTCAGCGTGCTTCTCAATTTCTGCACTCTCCTGAATTATCTCAGAAGCTTCCATCGTCTTCACCTGCTCCCTATTCTGAATTTCACCTTGGATGTCCGCAGAAGCAATGACCTCGTCGTTACATGACTTGTTACTGTCTTCCGTGTCCATCTTTGGTTCACTAGTAATAGTCCGCGATCTCAAATTAATTTCCCTCTTCAAATCCCTTGACATATCCCCAAAATTAAAATATATATCACAAAGTTACACTCCTGACATTTACCGGTAATAATTTCCGTTGGCTTAAATGCACACACTCTTCCCAAAATGAACCTATGATATGCCGTCATTCAGAACAAATTCTGAATTTCTTCGTGTCCCACGTTGCGTCGACACTTTGTGACTTTCCTAACTGTCTGACTTAATTACAAATATTATAAAACTGCATTTAAAATGGAAAATCTGAGTATTTACATTTAGAATGGAAATTCTGAAAATTAACATTCATTAAATAAAATACACACTCGTCGGACCTTGTACTCACACTTACTTGTTACCTGCTTACTTACACATACGTTATTTGAAGGGCGCCAGCTGCCGCTCAGTGCAGCAGTAATAGAATGAGACTCTTGACTATCTCTAGGGTGTGGGGTAATAAGCTTACTTTTGACAACATACCATGTAAGTTCTGGGAAAAGGAGATTGGCGTTCGGTTTCCCCATTAATTTTGAGGTTAAGATATTTTACTGTCAATGAAATGAAACTATGAATTCGTTTGATAGAACAATATATATTCTTTAAATAATATATTAAAAAATAGTGAGTCTTGTTGCGATAAAACAGATGAGAATATGAAATTATGACATTGCAACTGAAAGAAACTAGGCATGAATTTGAATTCTTCTTGACCGGACATTTAACAATTTATACGAAATATTTCCCTCACTGATTCACTTGACTGTACCTTCAACACTTTGAGTGTAATTACGACGTAATCCATTGATCTGGTGTTTACTGTAGATGTGTCACGCCTAACTTGGTGATACATCCTTGTGACTGCTTCTTCTCCATATCATCTGACATCTTTGTAAGTCAATATGGTATTACCTCTTGGCAGGTTCAGGGTTGCCCTCTCTGACTCCATGGTAAGCCCTTTCGTCCGTGTCTTCAACTAAGTGACCGACCAACCTTTGGCCTCACTCTCTCAATGACCAATAATTAATGGCTCACTGAGTCTTCTCCACTACTATTACAATAATAGTAACAATATCACAGATAACATAATAATAATACTGACATAATAATAATAATAATAATTATCATAATAATAATAATAATAATAAAATACAGATAAAATCATACAATAATAAAAATACAGATATCATCCTGTAACGGGATTTGAACCGTTACAATATATACTGTATGTATATAAATTAATATTTGTTTGTGTGTGTGTCTCGAATGGATTCAATGGACTCAAAAGCTACTGGAGCGATCTGGCTGAAAATTTCAAAATTTGTTCTTATTACTCTTGGGTGGGTTTGGGAAGTTGTTTGGACGAAATGTGATGGGTAGTACGGCATAGGGGGTGAGAAGGGTGAAAAAAAGAAAATAGGGGAAGGTAAGTAAACCGTATGACAAGTGTGATCAGTGGGTTGCCTAACCTGCAGTATGTGAAGATTATAGTGTGTTTCCTAAAACTTGCATATTATTCTGTCTTCTTCTTCTTCTTAAACGTACGGTATATAAAAATGAAAAATCCAAGTTTAGTCCCCGTAGGGTTGAGAAGGTGTGGAAAAAGGAAATGTAGAAAATGGACAGAGATTATGGGTGAATGGGTGTGTATGTTTCAACATAGCTCTCAACCAAACTAGATATACATATAACTTATACTAATATCCGTAGAAATTACTGTAGGGGCAAGAAACCCCTAAAGGAAGGGGTGAAATGTAAAAATCCGAAAAATGACCTGTATCAGTGGTGAATTTATAGTCTTTGGGGTGGCTGAGGTGAACTGACACTCTGGATGCCGTTTGAGCCAAAGTTCATTCCCAATCGGGACTGGGGTTAGAAGGGGTGAAAGGAATGTCCAAAATGACCGAGACCATGAATTTACGTGTGCATGTTCTAGCATAGCTCTCAACCAAACATGATACTCGTATGACTTACTGTTTGTGAAAGAAAACTGTAGCGTAAGACACCCTACGGGCAGGGGTGGAAAGGGGGTGAAATATTAAAATAATGGAAAACGACCAGTATTAAAAGTGAAAACGATGTATGTTAATCAATATAGTTTTTCTTTTGCGTTTATTAATCCACCTGCGAGTAGTAAATATAAAATCTTTTAAGAAAAACTGGTTGATTATTATCGCTGAATATAAAAATACTATTAGTTGCGATGCTATGTTTTCCCTGCCCTTCTGTATTGTTTTGAAGTCTAGACACTCATCCCGTTGCTGGAGAGGTGGATGGAAGTTCTCGAAATGTACTTGCACAGAAGAATGCTTGAATATCCTGGGTAGAATGGAAGATGAATGAGGAAGTCCTCAGTTTGTTAAATAAACAGAGCTTCTAACAGCCAACAAGGTACATCGGTCACATCCTGGGAAGTGGACGATATGAACTTCTACAACTCATCATTGAGGAGAAAATCGAAGGGAAACGATCTGTGAGGAGACGGCGAAATTCGTACCTGCGCTGCTGGTACGGACGAATTTCGAGCCGCTGTTTCACGAATTATCATAATCAATGGGATCTCCAACATTCGTAGGGAGACGGAGTGCTAATTAGTTAAACTACAATGCCAAGGTTTATGAAAATTAATCATCTAATTTACGCACACTCTTCACGGTTAGCCACATTGCTTTTATCGTGTTTATACACCTTACTGTCCATCCACTTGTAAAGGTGTAGCGAACTTCCCGTCGTGTAAAAGAAGGTTATATCAGTTCGACGACTTCCGGGTAACGCTACCGGCAGCATAAATCTTAGTTACCTGAAGGGTAATTTTTTTTTTTGCTAGGGGCTTTACGTCGCACCGACACAGATAGGTCTTATGACGACGATGGGATAGGAAAGGCCTAGGAGTTGGAAGGAAGCGGCCGTGGCCTTAATTAAGGTACAGCCCCAGCATTTGCCTGGTGTGAAAATGGGAAACCACGGAAAACCATCTTCAGGGCTGCCGATAGTGGGATTCGAACCTACTATCTCCCGGATGCGAGCTCACAGCCGTGCGCCTTTACGCGCATGGCCAACTCGCCCGGTAGGTAGGTAAATTATTGGGCACTTCGTTAATCAGATAAAAGTTTAACTACCAGGTAATTTTCCAGAGCTAGAACTTTTTCTCACATTCGCCGTTGTACACAATTTACGACAGCACGCGGTGCAGATTAAGAAAATAAGGCACAGGAACAAATTTAAGGTACCAGGTTGCAATCACGAATGATTTTCTGAATATCATTAATCTTCTCGGTGATGATCATGGAGATCAAATTGCAATCAGGGACTGAAAATTAATTGTAGAGCCGGAATGAGCGGATCAGACGGTGGAGCACTGAATTTTAGAACCCTGGTAGTTTGGTTCGTTTACTGGCACTTACACATTTATCTCTCTTCTTCTTCTTCTTCATCATCTTCTTCTTCATAATGGATTTTGGTGATCACATGCGATTATGACGACTAGTTGCAATATGTAGTTGATTGCCGACAGTGAGTAGCCATGTCCATTACCTTACGTCGTACAACCAAGATATGATTCTTTTGTTCACGACTTTCCCGTCTATAATCAACTGTAAAAGGAATTATTTGATACTGCACAAAAACAATAGCGGCACTAAGAAGGTCGCCCCCCTTCCCCCACAATAATTGAAAATGGGCTCCTCGTTTCCTGACAAGGAAAGTTACAAAAAATATTTCGTAGTACGGGGTAGTATAGTATTACAATAGACAACAACGACGCAGCGATGATAATAATAATTACATAATTTAGTTTTCGGATCCGAAGGAATTATAATGATTAGACCTCGGATTTTTAGGAGGCAATAGGTTAGAATGCAAAGTAATTGGGTTTGTAGGAAGTGTCATGCAACCCGCTGTACCATAATGTAGCAAGAGTAACATAAATTCAAGGAGTTATATAGGCCGTACCCCTAATATCTATGCAAATCTCATAGCATAACCGCTATACGGGGTAGTATATACGTGGTGTTCGCTTAAGTAAATTTGCATTTTAACCTATCAGTACCTAAAAATCCGGACTCTAATAATAATACACTTAGTCACTTATATGGTACAAACACACAAAAAATGCATGTTCTAATTATTATAGTAACCATAACACGCTGTCCGTCACAATATTAAGAAATAATCTCGTTCCTAGTACTAAATAATTTACAACTCAATCGTCCATTAAGCCTACCTAGCTGCACTGACTGCCGAGAGTTATAAACAACCTCGAAACTTCAGTATTTAAAGTTTAGATAAGGAGCATGTCTTTGTTATCCCATCTTCACTGACTACTGAGTTCTCAGAACTGGCAAATTACTTCAAAAGCCTAGTTGATTGTTGCGAGTGGCAGAAAGCGATGATTATTATTGGAACAGGTTTGGAAAACCCCATTCTTTCAGAAATGACTACCGTACTCCTATTGATAAAAGAAGCTCTACAATACGACGGCCTAAGTTTGGAATAACCCTGTGTATGCAAATTATTATACCTTTGCTGGCAGGACCTAGTGTTTACAGTACACTATGTCTTCTGGTATAGGCTGGAGCAATTTTGTTACTTTCATAGATCTGTCTCCGTCTTATCCTTGGCTTTGACAATATGAAAGTGACTGAGGTATGAGCGATACTAGTAATGCCAATCCTTATGCAGCCGGTCCCTGCTATGAATGGTGTGAAAATGTTGCTCATAGGGTCGGTTGGTGTACACATTTCAGTGGGCTTGGCAGACTGATATGTAATAGCAACTCTGGCTCGGTGAGGAAAGCAACGGGAAACTATTTCATTCCTCATTTCCCTAGTACGCCTCTTCAATGATGCCTAGGCCATCTATGACAGCTGATGGCAGAGCTGTTGAGGACCGCAATCGCTGACGCACTGAACATACAAATTATTAGTCTGTTGTGTGCTGTAGCTTTATCAATATGTAAAATCACTCTTCAGCTACAGATTTAAGAAAAAGTCATGGGCCCCTCGCAAGCCATGGGCACACCACTGAATCCTTCTCGCTTCCACTGCTGAACAAGATACGTCCCCAGGTATGCAGTCCTACCTTTTTAACATGGAGATGTTTTTGGGTTGGAGGTCTATCTGCAGCTAGCGTGATGAATATCCTGATACCATGTAACCATGGCAACCAGTGTTTGTCTATGTATACGAGGTCAGTAGCGTCATCTTCTCACTGTGCACCACCGAGCGAGGTGGCCGTGCGGTTTGGGTAGCGCAACTGCGAGCTTGCAATCGGGAGAACCCCACTGTCGGTAGGCCTCAAGATGGTTACCCATTTTCACACCAGGCGAATGTTGGGGATGTATCTGAACAAATGCCACCGTAGCTTCCTTCCCTACTATAGCCCTTAACTATACCATCGACGCCGAACACCTATCTTTGTCGGTGCGTCGTAAAGCAAAATGTAAATTTATACATATACAATAAGAGTCATGAAGACAAGAGTGATCATTTCAGAAGAAAGAAGGAAGCAGATCAAACAACGAATGAAGCTATATTGGCAGAAGATCAAATCCAGGGGAGGGAAAAGATGATCCTGGATACCGTAGTTTTTATTCCCTGATCCATAGTGGCCGAAATCGAGCATAATAATAATGATGATAATAATAATAATGATAATAATAATAATAATAATGATGATAATAATAATAATAATAGTTTTGTCTGTACAGTGCTCAGAATTGAAAAAGAATGGCATTTCTATGTCGGTCATGTCCACAGTAACAAGGAAATCATCTTTTTAAATTTCCGTCATCTCTGTATGTATGAGTGCTCTGTGGCTCAGGCGGCAGCGCGTCGGCCTCTCACCGCTAGGTTCCGTGGTTCAAATCCAGGTCACTCCATGTGAAATTTGTGCTGGACAAAGTGGAGGCGGGACAGGTTTTCCTCCGGTTACTCCGGTTTTCCCTGTCATAATTCATTCCATCAACACTCTCCAATATCATTTAATGTCATCTGTCAGTCATTAATCATTGCCCCAGAGGAGTGCGACAGGCTTCGGCACCTGGCACAATGCCTATCCTTGCCGCTAGATGGGGGCTTCATTCATTCCATTCCTGACCCGGTCGAATGAATGGAAACAGGCTTTGGATTTTCGTTTTCTCTGTATGTATGTACGCGCAACACGAGAAAATTGCCTAATTGAATATAATGAAAATCGGTATGAAAAGTCGAGGTACAAGTCACTACAATATAAATAATTTTATTCGCACTGAGTGAAATAGTCATTTAGAGGAAGACCTAAAATGTAATTCACAAACCATCTGTTATTGGTGGTTCTATCGATAAATACTACATAACTAAATTTATATAGAATTAAATTTCTGATCATTTATATCTTACACATTTTTACGGTGGGTACCGGCTATGATAATAGAGATATTCATGAATTTCGATTCTCGTTGTTAAGTCCATTCCAACGCGGAGCACTGCTAACAAGGAAGTACTGTTCACTCATGTTAACTGGCGATGGTTTTCTTCATGATTGTCTTAAGGTGGAAAACCGCGTGGTCATCGGTCCATATCGACAAGGAAAATTGTGAAGTTGATAATAGAAATGAGAAAAAATTGTACAGTAACGATCGCATAAAGAATAAGACGAGAGGGAATCGTGAGAAAAGGAAGAACTCTCTTTACATTAGATGCCCCTAATATAACAGAGTCGGAAGAAAACTAAATGTGAAGGCCTACAATATCAAAAGCTAATAAAATTGATCAACATTACATTGACTACCGTTTGTTGTTTTGTGCTTTGTCTCTTCTGCTGGCAGTCATCTCCGATGGATGGGACTACCGCTGCGTTCCGAGTAAAACAGCCTGCCTGAATATTGGCGGCAAGTAGTTAGGGAGTTAGATTTAAAAAATTACCGTACCATTCCTCTGGTTCGTAAATTTTGTAATAATAATTGGTACGTAACACTCTGGTTCATTATACCATTCCAGCTATTCGATCCCTACTCTGAGGCACTGATTGAAATGAGCAGTGTGCACATTTAACGGAATAATGGCATTGCGATGTTCACGGTTGTCTGCGGCCTGCTCATTCCGCAGCGAAGCACGGGCACGTCAGTTAGTAAAAAATAAAAATAAAATCGAATCGAGTAATCGTGCTGAAGTTTCCATACGCTGGAACCATACTCTAATTGGTGTCTTGCCGGAGACTTACACGGCCTCTTTTTTTTTACATCTTTACTACAACCCCGAAATACCCTGATTATCATATGAAGAGATCTTTAATCTTTATTTACAACCTCGTTTATGTGATTACCCCAACGAAGATCTTCTCTTAATGCCTGTTGCTCACCGTAAAATTTTCCTTCAAATTTATTATACAATAATTTAATTTTATAAAATTTCTGTTTCTCACGGTCAAATTCAAGTTTTATAAAGCCTTTGTTAAAACTTTTCATAAAACAGGGCATGTTCTGTTCCGTAAAATTAATTTTGGGAATCGAACCAATTAGCGAAGCTGACATGACGATATGACGAGAGAAGATTGTGAAGCTCGTTCGTAAACATAAACAAGCACTTCTAAAATGGTAGGATCCGGATGGACTAAGGAAGCTGCTAGTGTTTGTATGAGGTTATAACGCTAACGTATCACAACAGAAATGCAAGAAGGGAGGCAGGAAATTTAGTCGCCGAATTCGTGTCAAACGTTCGGCCGAACACAAGCCAGGCTGATGTGAAGGCAAAGATAAACGGCAATGTTCGCAATCCTTGGCATCACATACACATCTTAGTTCAGAATTATTTCATAGATGGCCATCCTGATGTTTCCACGGATTTTATAAAATAATTTTACAATGAGCAACACAACTGTTTTTCGTGATATTTTTTATAAAATTAGTTGTTCAACAAATTTTACGAAATAATTTACTGTGAGCAGTGGGCAAACACCTAGGTATTTACAGGTCGATGTGAGGTACATTCGCACCATCAACACAGTAATTAAAACTGAAGGGACTTTTGCTCCTCGTTGTTACACTAAACCTGACTTTTCACGCCGGTTATCAGCACCCCATTGTCTGCCACCATCTCACAACTTCGTCGAGATTATCTTGGCGTTGCTCACAATCCTGTAACTTATAAAATCGATAATCATTCATCGTTCCAGGCCATAACACATATTTTTATAATATAGGAGCCAACACTCAAACCTAGGAGCCAGGTAATTTTTCTAGCGTTCATATCGTTTACATGCTGGTGTACAGCCTTCTGAAAAATAAAACGTGGTAGTAATAGCAATAGGTGTTGTGATTTTATAGTTTTATACACTACAACAGATCACCACAGGACATTGAACTAAATAAGACATACCACTATGTATATACATTTATGAAACGAGCCATTGTTGCATACGTATAATTTGATACTGTTCTAAGAAACTTGTAAATAACAAAGTGAATATTGCCGTCAACAACACCAAATTGAACAATTCTTTTGTATGTATTAGTTTGTCATGTTAAAGGATTAATAACTGAAAGTTTAAACATTATCTATCTACGTATCTGGATCTTAAAAACAGGTGAACATCTCTGCCCTTTCTTCCCACCTAATTCGAGGTCTGATCTCCCAAGAAGAACTTGGACTATCTTTAATAGGATTCGATGTGGTCATGGTGTCTGTGCTGCGTCCCTGTATAAATGGGGAAAGATACAATCCCCCGAGTTGACTGTGGTGCTCCTTTTCAAACCATCGAACACATTGTAAAGGAGTGTAGCAGAAGAGCCTACCCTGGAGATTGGTTTGATTTTCTAGAGGCCAATACAGAGGCTCTAGAATGGATAACATCTTTGGACATTAAAATATAATGTACTTGCTTTCTTGTTTCTGTATATATTTATATGCCATACGATAAATAAATAAATAAATACTATCTGAATAAAAACTATGATGCAAGGAACAACCCATACTTTACAAGACATCCGTATTGTGCCTTTTGTGTCCATGAGATGCCTAGGAACTCCGTATGCTGTCAACATACGGAAATAAATTCCGCGAGAGTGCCTTCTATTTCACTTTACAATAACAGCTTTGCTAAAATAATCGATTTGACTGCAAAAGAGAGTCTATTTTGATAGCAAAGGTGAATCGCAGGATATTATTCATGTCATTGACATGAGAAGTATATTTGAGTTCTTACTGTATCGGTAATACTTTATTTAGGAGAGGTTTTCTCGACACCCAAACGTTCGTACTTAACATTAATTTTCTTCTGTTGCTTATATAATGCGGCCTGGATTATTATTTAAAGTGGTAATGACATTAATAGCCGGCCCCGTGGTGTAGGGGTAGCGTGCCTGCCTCTTACCCGGAGGCCCCGGGTTCGATTCACGGCCAGGTCAGGGATTTTTACCTGGACCTGAGGGCTGGTTCGTGGTCCACTCAGCCTACGTGATTATAATTGAGGTGCTATCTGACTGTGAGATCGCGACCCCGGTCTAGAAAGCCAAGAATAACAGCCGAGAAGATTCGTCGTGCTGACCACACGGCATCTCGTAATCTGCAGGCCTTCGGGCTGAGCAGCGATCGCTTGGTAGGCCAAGGCCCTTCAAGGGCTGTAGTGCCATGGGGTTAGGTTAGGTTAGGTTAATGACATTAATATCAAAGCAGAAATCCCCATACATACCAAGATCCCCGCCGTTACCTAACCTCATTGTCTTGTTCAACCGAGCCCGATAGCTGCAGTCGCTTAAGTGCGGCCAGTATCCAGTAATCGGGAGATAGTGGGTTCGAGCCCCACTGTCGGCAGCCCTGAAGATGGTTTTCCGTGGTTTCCCATTTTCACACCAGGCAAATGCTGGGGCTGTACCTTAATTAAGGCCATGGCCGTTTCCTTGCAATTCCTAGTCCTTTCCTATCCCATTGTCGCCATAAGACCTATATGTATCGGTGCGACGTAAAGCAAAATAGCAAAAAATAATAATAAATAAATCGTGTGGAATATCAAGGGGTTGTGTATTGTTATTTATTTATTTATTTATTTATTTATTTATTTATTTATTTATTTACGAAGCACAAAATACAGCTACACTGAGCAAATTTCACTTGTACTGTCAACAGACTAATTAACAAGTGTAAACTTTCCTGATGATAAAATATAATAAACAAAACAAAAGATAACAAGGTTAGGTACACAGTCTAGTAATAATAACTGTCGAAATCGAAAACCATGAGAATGTCCTTGTTCATAGCCAAGTCGTCGTGGGTCAAGATGGCGGTATAACCACTTCACATCAACTTATCCTTAAGAGACTATTTACACCCCTCTCGAATATACTTTTATCTTGATGCTGTATCAAGCTTTTGTCTCCTATTAATAGTGTTACAAAGATTTGGGAAGCGGATTAGGAAAGATCGTTGTAGTATTGAGTGCTCAGTGTAGGGGATGTGGAGAAAGTCTTTGGTTCTGGTGGAGCGGGAAGGAACACGGAGAGAGAAGAGTGAGACAAGATGTTCCGTGCTGTAATCCCCATTTAAGATCCCGTGGAGGAAACTCAGGTCAGCTACCTGCTGCGTAGACAGATTTCTGAGCTTGAGGTTTCTGTTCCTAACAATTGCAGCAAATGAGGACACTGGTCTGTCTAACTTGTTAATATTGGATGGAGAGGCTGTTGTCCAAATCGGAGAGCAGTAGTTCAAGAGAGGTTGAATGATCGTAAAGAAAAAGTGGCGAAGAGCAGTGGGATCAGAAATGTATTGGCGCTTTGGATAGTTCAGTTACAAAAACCGGTATTTAAATATATGAAGGGGGAGACTATACTCAGCTCTAAAAAGAAGGCGCTAGAGAAAGAATTTTAGGCGCCATGCCGACCTGACGCGCAAGATTTGTCGTGCCTTGCATTATTCCTTATGTAGTCTTGATTAGGTTGTGATTAGGGAACATTGCCCTTTCACCCTACATAACCATAGCTTTCACAATATATCGCCATACGATTAAGAGATTTCCTAGAATAACGAACGGGTACTTCTGTTGAACTGAAAAACCTTTATTCTGCCTTCTGCTTCCTTTCACACACGCAATATTGGGTATTTCAAGCTCAATATTTCCCATGAATTTCGTTTCAGTTAGTATTTATGGCTAAATAAGTCAATTTCGCTTTCAACTGGCCTTAATTGGAATTAATTCGCTGTAATTCGCCAAAAATTCGCTAATTTTTTCACCAGAATCATATAATTCGTTAAGATATCTCAAAATCGCTTCAAAGTACGTATTTTTGTCGCATTTATCGATAATGCGTAAAATATGCATCTATTCACATCATCTATATAAGGAAATATAATGGTCCAATGACACTGCCTTGAGGAACCCCTCTTAATCGTTACAGGATCAGATAATTCTTCAGCTTCTCTAATTCTCTAATTCTTTAATTCTCTTAGTTCTGTGTTTTAGAAATTTAGCCACCCATGTAATCACTCTGTTGATCACAGCATTGTTACCCTCTCAACGAGCTAGTAGTATGTACTCCGAGCGGTCTCTCAATACAGCCATTAATTTTGCTTTCAGTGTGCACTGCCTCGTCTAACTCTCTTTAATATCGGTATTCCATAAAACGCCGGCGGGCGCAGTAAATTTGTAACCTGACGGCTACCTGTCCAATAAAATCATTCACACACTCGTTCATTCAAGAGAGGGGCGGTAACCGGATCTCCGACGGAGATTATATTAGGCCAAGGACGGAGCCATGCTGCCGTCTTTTGTAATGGTTATTAGAACAGCAGTCCGGTGGAATCCACTTGCCGCTCTAACTGAACTCTAAGTGCTACTGCACTGGAGCGAACCTAACCAGGTGCCGCCCGTATTTAGTTTCTGGTTTGTAGCGTGACTGTTTCTGAGAGAGACAGTGCTCTGCAAACTTCTACTGCTGCAGTGACGAGCAAAGAGCGCATTCTAACAACATGAAACGTCATCTACAACCTGATCGTCTGCTCTAGAAACTCAATGAATTTTTTTTATATGACTGTGTCTTACAACGCAGCCATTCATGTTCGGTAGGTGGATTCATGAAATTCTCTCACGCAAATACAGAATGACCCAAGAGTCCGGTAACTATTGACCAGGCAATGCTTCACGGAATATTCGACATAGTGACACACGTGGTTGCCATGACACGGGGTTTCATTGACATACATTAGTGGTGTGACAAACGGTTACTTTTGTGTAACTGCTACATCTGTCAATGCTACAATAAAGTAACTGTGAAAAGTAACAGTTAAAAATAACGTCCAACGTTACTCACCTCTTATTGGTCTCAGCCTGGTCACGGCTTCAAGCTTGTCGCGTTACAGCTGTGTTGCGAAGTCCCGTTCATTCACTCGCACATGCGCGTATGCATCACTACACTGTTGAAAGTCGGTGCAGCAAAACATGCATTACTATTTGCTATAAAGTTGACGAGAGGCAGACAACGGATGAAATGAGAAGACAACATAGCATCTTTTCTGAAATCTAGAGGAGTGAGTTTGACAATGCCCTGATCAAGGATAGAAGACAAGAAAACATGATGATCTGTCTGCCAAACCTCGACACAAACCGGTACAAGAGGATCGATTAAGTAAAATGAAGTAATGTTATGTTACCTATAATATCAATATGGGAAGTTAACCTAATTTATTTATGATACAAGAAAAATTAGACAAGTGAAACCTACAATAATATTATTATGTAGGTAGCTCAGCGCGATGTCTGAGTCAACGATTACCCCTGAGCAGTTTAATATGTCATAACAGTTTACACTTTAGTTACCAGATGACAGCAGCAACTTAAACAAATACACTTTAGAGTATATTATACACTATAGTGTATTTGACCTAAAGCAATCTCCTACGAAAGCGCTCTCGCTTGGAAGACATGCGTACTATCTGAACTCTGAAGGTCACATTCTGTCTGTAAACTGCTACTAGTGACAGTTACCACTTCTCAGTTACTGTTTTCACTGGTACGTTATTCTGTTGTAGTTACTCGGTAACCTGTTATTTTTTGTCCTCGTTACATTTGAAACAGTGACAGGCATGTAACTGTGACAAAGTAACTGCTACGTTATTTTTCAGTTCCTGGATTTGTTGCTGTTTCGCAGCGGCCTGTTCATCGTGTCTACTAGCAGTGGTGTACTACACGTGCCCACGAAAAACGGCATCAGAATTGTTGTCTGAAAATATCTTGACTGAGAGGGACCGGAGACGTGTTTCACGGCTTGTGAATCAAAATCGCTTCCAAACTCGACAGGAATTACTGCAGTCAGTAAATGAAGGTCCATCCCAACCTTTTAACGAGAGAACATTGCGACAGGAACTGCATACAATGACCATTTGGAGTCGGTCACCTTGCAAGAGGCCATAGCTCACACAGACCTATATAGCTGCTCTTCTTCAATGGGCTAGAAATCGTCGAACGTGGACAGTAGCTGACTGGCGGAACGTAAGGTGGTCTGATGAATCACTTTTTTGCCTGTATTCCAATGACGCGCGTCGCCGAGTGCACCGAAGGCCAAAAAAATATTTAATCCTGGATGTGTGTAAGGTCAGGTTCAAGCCGGAGGCGAGTCTTTTATGTATTGGGGATGATTTCGTATCATGGTTTGGGCTCGCTCACTGAGGTGACCACTATCATGTTTAAATAAACATGCTGGATGATCAGGTGTTGCCTTTAAGTCAGCATCTGCATGATGAGTATGCTATTGTACACCGATTTTTCAAGATGACAACAACAAAATTCATTGGGCTGGACGCATATCTGATTGGTTATTATGGACAGTCCCCCGCCCTATTACATGTAGATTGGCCTACAAAATCACCTGACCTGAATCCCATTGAAAATTTGTGGGACATGTTGAAACTGTGGATAAAACGCCGACATCAGCATCTCCACAATTTGGTGGAACTGCGCGATCAAATTGTCAGCGAGTGGGTTTGCCTGGATGCGACGTACCTGAACAACCGAATCCAGGCGGTTATAAAGTCCAGAGGTGGAGTTATATGGTATTAAATGATGCTTGTAATGATTTCTTCAGGGGTAACTCATGTTTTGTCCGGTGAGCTGGATTGTGTAGAGTACAATAGTGTCAAAGTGTATATCACTTCCGGCCCGGCTCGCAACTCAGCGCAATCCTTCCTGAACACTGACCGCTCTGTTGCGACAGTGTTTATCCTGCCTTATTGCCATTTTATTATTATTATTTATATTATTATTGCCTTTTTCCCTTCTTTTCATTTTCTGGTGTATCATCATGGCTATCGGCTCTCCGTGAGGGAGATGTCCATGCGCCAATTGGCAGCAGGTACCGATTATGTTAGTTCTATTTATTTTACGAGAATTATTATATGTGTATGTCAGCATAAGCTGTCTAGGTTGGGCATTATTATTTTTCTCCTTTAATAGATCAATAAGGTATCAATACTGTAGATCTGGAGGAAAATAAAGATAATATATGATATGATATATGATATGGTATGGTATGATATGATATGATATGATATGATATGATATGATATGATATGATATGATATGATATGATATGATATGATATGATATGATATGATATGATATGATATGATATGATATGATATGATATGATATGATATGATATGATATGATATGATACTTCTGATTGATTTTATAACTTTACGTCGGCGGCAAACAATAAGCCTTTTGAAAATCTGTATGTATAACATCTTCCTTTCTTGTCAAGTATCTCTGAGTTGAGAATTTTACGCCCAACATACAGTACTGTAAGTGCACCTTTGTCGTAGACTTAGTGTCGTAAGGGAAGAATTTGCATGATGTATGAAATTTTGAAAATTTTCACATTTATTGAAATACGTGCTCGCGCTTTTAATTAGCCATCTGTCCCAGCCACCACGGCACATCGCTATGATACCTGAGTCCAGTTAGTGGGGAGGCCGTGGATAGTATGGTTGTGACTCCCACGTTCTTTGAAGAATTTCTGTGATCACTGAAGAAGCAGATATTCACATGCCCTGATGAAGCCAGTAGAAAGCTCGGCTTTGATTTGGTAATAAATAAGAGACTTTAGTCCATTAATAATCATATTTATTTATGTATTTTAATACAATGAGCCACGAAAACCTACGCCCATTAAACAGTGTTTCCTCTTTCATCCATCTAGACAGTTGAACGCTTTTTTTCCCTTCCTGATAACCTCCGAAGGTTCTAATCCTAATGCGTAATGTAGTTCTGTCCAGAATTTCTACTTAATCTTCATTTTACGTTTCTCCCTTTGCTGTGTTAATGTTATGAGCTTACAGAATAAATGAAACATTGGCTTATTGTCACGTCTGGATTAGTCCTTTTGAAGCCGTCGCATATCATTTTTTTCTATTTAAGGCGTCATCACACAATAACGTCTTCATTTGTTTGAATGTCATTCTTGCAATTTCTATGTGCCTTCAAATTTCCATTACATCTGTTTTATTCCACTTTCTTTTAATTTGAAAAATAACTGGTATGGGCCTTTACTTCCCTGTACTCTCTCTCCATAATATGACTCTTAATGCTTAAAACTCAATTTCATTGGTTAAACAAGATTACTCTTTACTGACGCCGACGGTATTAGATTACGAAGCTTTGGGAGTCTTCACGCCCTTCGTGATCCTTGTCTTCCTTTGGCCGATACCTTTATTTTTGAAAGTATCGGACCCCTTTCATTCTTTCCCTCTCGTTGGTGTTAATAGAGGATGGTTGCCCTCTGGTACTTCATCTTAAAACAATAATCACCACTACCTCTCAACTCGGAGATAAACCGGGATTCGAACTTCAGCCTTCCGGGTTGGGAAGCTAGCACATCGGGGTGGCGGGGGGCGTTCAAGGCGCTACTTAAACTGGAGCTAAGAATCCCCGTCTTTAAGTACAACTTTAGGCTGTGAGTTAGTAGGTAACATTTGTGGAGACGTGCTCCGACTACACAAGCCGTGCCGCTTGGAGTTCTTCTCAGGTAATCTAGAGAATGAGATTATCTCCCCACCCACGACTTGCTGACACAATCTGCTTCATAGCACACATCAAAATTGGATTACTCGCCTCTTAATCTAGCCGTGAGTTAAATTAAAAAGGAAGTGATTTTAGAATGGGATAGTGGTTACATGACGAACTTGCTGCTTTCTTGACTGGTGTCTTTGTGAAGAACTTCGATGTTGTTCTTTCCTTGTAGTTCTGGCTCTAAATACTCTCAAAACGGTCCTTACGTAACGCAAAAGGATTGAAAATATGGCTACACCCAGGTAGGAACCTTCCGAGATACTAAAATATCGATATTTCATTCGATGATGGGCTACTACTCGCTGACGAGTATGATTGTCTTATTCAAAACTCAGTATTTGTGGTTTCTTAGATGGCTGTGGAGGCCACTCTTGGAGCCACGAATTTTTGATATATACAGAGTGTCCCAGGAGGAATGGTCAATATTTAGGGATGTCCCTGAATGTTGACCGTTCCCCGTGGGACACCCTGTATTTGGTCTGGTGAGGCTGACTGTTTAGTGTTGTTTTCGTTCTGAAATTCTCGTTGTATCCTAGCATTGCACTTGTCAATTTTTGTTTTTCCGACGATGTTACTCAAAGCGCTGTGTTCCTTCCCGGACATTACGACGCCATACTGGACGATCAAGTGCAGTAGCTTCCCAGTTGTCAGTTATAATGTGACATTTTGACATAATCTTATGGCCGGGGGTCATCTGAAAATTTGTGTAACATGACGCGACAAAATGTTGACGGAAGTGTAACCATAGCAACCGTGCAGGCAGTGATGTAGGATGTACCTAGCAACCGTGCTGGCAGTGATGTAGGATGTACCTAGCAACCGCGCAGGCAGTGATGTAGGATGTTACCTAGCAACCGTGCAGGCAGTGATGTAGGATGTTACCTAGCAACCGTGCAGGCAGTGATGTAGGATGTACCTAGCAACCGTGCTGGCAGTGATGTAGGATGTTACCTAGCAACCGTGCAGGCAGTGATGTAGGATGTTACCTAGCAACCGTGCAGGCTTTGATGTAGGATGTTACCT